>NC_069505.1:486939375-487069375 GCF_027579735.1 Bombina bombina | reverse complement strand
CCCATTCCATTACACTCCCCCCCCCTCCCCCTTATCATCCACCCTCTTCCAAACTGGTAAAATTTGTTCATGCCAATTTACAATTCCAAAAGGCATACCATCCACCATATCCCCCCACAACAAATTAAGTCAGAATGACTGACATTCCTGTGATTGTTGTTTTTTGTGTTTGTCAAGATTTTTTCTCATTCCAGACTCTATTCTAACATGTTTCAATGTTTGTATTGCAAGTACTTACTGTATAATTGTTGGTATACCATACTTGCTTTTATTAAAGGTATATTCCTGCCTCAAAAACTAACAGTAAAGGTCCCTCGGGTTACAACATCTCTCAATACAGAGCGGTTTATGTTCCTCGTGCCAATCTCTTTTTTCCTCCCCAAGCAAAAGGTACCGTAATAATGTCTTTCTTCCTACTCAATCATGTCCATCAAGAAAGATAATGTCACATAACGTCAGAGGGCTTAACTGACATTAAACGAAAAAAGGCCATTTCTGAATCTAAAATGTTAAAAGCACATGTAGAAATGCTACAAGAAACACATTTTACTAGGTGATATACTCCAAAATATTGGGACAAAACATTCCCTATACAATATACAATACCACGTTATAAGTCCAAAAAAGAAATGTGGAGTCACAATACTCCTCCACTCTTCCTTAAACTTTAAAGAGGAAACTGTAAATAGAGATAAAGAAGGCAGGTACTTGATAGTAAAGGGATTAATACAGAACACCCCCGTTCTACTAGTTAATGTCTATGCCCCTAATGACCAACAGTCTGCTTTCTTATCAAAGCTCAGTAAGCTGCTTAACTTATGGAAAAGACGCAAAACCATTATAGGGGGCGACTTTAATACTACTATGGACAATAGAGTAGATAGAACAGTACAGGAACCACCACAGACTAATGCCGCTAAATCATCTAATACAATTTTAAAAGATTTCTCCCTAGATCATAATTTAATAGACAGTTGGCGATCATTCAACAACGGCACACGGGACTACACATATTACTCCCCAATGCATAAAACCCATTCTAGGATTGACTATATATTTATGAATCAGATATTGATACCCCTCCTAACCAAAGCTAGCATTTTAAATTGTTCCTGGTCAGATCATTCCATAGTGGAGGTTACCCTATTGGGCATGATTAACCCATGTAGAACAAAATCCTGGACATTAAACACAAACGTACTCGAAGATAATGTTTTCCTCAATCAATTACAGCAACAAATCTTAGAATTTATATCTATTAACAAAGATACTACATCTAACCCTATTCATGAGTGGGGAGCATTAAAAGCTTATGTCAGAGGCCTTTTGATAACTGAATCTAGCAAGCAACACAAAATTAAAGAAGCAAAGCTAATAAAATTAAAAATAGAATTTAATATACTAAGGACTCAGGACTAAAAGCTAAAAATTAGGAAATAGATCAGCTTCTAAATAAAGATGCGATCAGTTCAATTAGAATGATAGACACACAATATTACATTTACGGAAATAAACCAGACAGGATGCTAGCCAATAAATTGAAAGAGATTACTAAAATTACAACAGTCCCACAGATACAACTTCCAAACAATAAAACTACCAATGACCCTCTCTCCATTGCGAACATATTCGCAGATTACTATAGTAAATTATACAACCTTCCGACTACCAATAAAGGTCAGGATAAAACAAACGTCCTGGATGAGTTCCTAGGAGATAGTGTTCTATCAGCAATAAAGGAGGAGAAGCAGGACTCCCTGAACAGTCCCATTATAATTGATGAAATTAAATTAGGCATAATAGACCTGAAAAGCACTAAAGCCCCAGGGACAGATGGATACTCTAGACTTTTCTATAAATTGATGCAACCAATCTTGATCCCCTAATTAGCACAGGTCTTTAATTCTATATTACAAGGGAAAGAAATACCTAAAGAAATGCTGATGGCAAGAATTGCAGTGATTCCAAAGCCCGGTAAAAATAAACAGCATTGCCAAAATTATAGGCCCATTTCCTTGATTAATCAAGATATAAAATTATTCACTAAAATACTAGCAAACCGACTTAACTACCTCCTTAACAATTTAATTCACCCGGACCAAGTAGGGTTCATTTCAAACAGAGAAGTTTCAGATAACACACGCAAAGTAATAGATCAAATTAATATTGCCACTGTTCAGGAAATGCCTTCTCTGCTCCTATCGCTGGACACAGAGAAGGCGTTTGATAGGATTAACTGGGATTACATGTTCGCTGTCCTAAAAAAAATAGGAATCAAAGGAGCTTTCTACAAAGCTCTTACTGCCTTATACTCATTCAAACTATCAGGATATCAGTCCAAATCAATACATATCAATAATGGCACCCGTCAGGGATGTCCGCTCTCACCCCTACTATTCATGCTATGTATCCAACCGCTGGCAGTCAAGATTAGAGACAACTAAAACATTTCAGGCATTAGAGTCCGTAAATTGGAACATAAGGTATCATTATTTGCGGACGACATTATTCTGTCCATAACCAAACAAATGCTTTCCCTTCCTCCACTTTACTCAACTTTACAACATATCGGTAGCCTTTCGGGATAAAAAATAAATGAGGATAAATGTGAAGCATTATCTGTCAAACTACCTTAACACACGAAAAAACGACTAGAATTAAACTTTGCATTTAAATGGGCTAGGAAATCAATTAAGTATTTAGAGATTAATCTCCCCTCTAACATCCACACCTTATACCAAGCAAACTACACTCCTCTGTTTAAGCATATTAGAGACTTAATTACTAAACGGATTAAGTTTAAAATCTCTTTGTATGGTAGAATTGTATCAACTAAAATGTCCCTATTACCAAAAATATTATACCTTTTTAGGTCTCTCCCCATCTCCGTACCTCATTTAGAACTACACAAACTTCAGAAAGACATAGTAAAATTTATATGGCAAGGGAAAAGGGCTAGAATTAATAAAAAAAACTAATGTGCACTAGTAAAAGGGAGGGAGGAGTAGGGATCCCGAACCTGATCCCATACTATTACTCTGCAAGGATATCACAGACCCTACACTGGTTTAGAACAAACTCTAATGCACAATGGATTCACACTGAATCGAGTGTCATGGAAACTGACTTATTAGCTAGGTTGCTCAGGGCTTCAAACACCTCAAACCCCCCTCAAAAATGTAGTTACATTTCGATCAACCACACTATTTACTTATGGAAGTTGCTGAATTCTAAGTTCTCCCTTACTCAAGATAGATCCAGATTAACTACATTAGTAACTTTCTCTTCCCCCATAGACAAAAGAGTTCAACAGAAATGGTCTAATAAAGGCCTTTATAGAATAGCAGACATTATTAAAGAAGATAAAATAATCTTATATGAGCAATACCAGGCACTGGACATTGATGATAGGAATATATGGTACCACTACCTACAACTGAAATCTAGAGCACAAGAAGTTCTAGGTAACACTAAGCTACCCCCAAACAACACAATAGAAGCATTATGCTTCTCCACCCACCACATACAAGGTACGATATCTACACCTTATCCTATATTTAAAGGGACAGTATAAACTCATTTTCATATAACTGCATGTAATAGACACTACTATAAAGAATAAGATGCACAGATACTGATATAAAAATCCAGTATAAAATGGTTTAAATACGTACTTAGAAGCTTTCAGTTTAGCTCTGTTGAAAAGGCAGTTGGAAATCCCACTGCAAGTGGGAAATAAGACACTCCCCCCTTCCCCTTCTTTTGCATATGAAAAGACCCTTTACACAAACAGGAGAAAGCTGGAGAAGGTAGCTGACGGTATTCAAATAAAACTTTGGGGCTTGGTTAGGAGTCTGAAAATCAGAGCAATGTTCTTTAAAAATAAGCAAAATTATACATTTTTTTTAAAAAAAAAAACGTTATGGGCTTTATAAAGAGATCATCTACAAAACATTTGTGCAAAGAAAAAATTAGTGTATAATGGCCCTTTAACTCTACCCAGAAAGAAGATAAAACACGAATTATGTTAAAATGAGAACAAGACATTGGTTAAACTTGGCCTATTAAGACATGGATTACAGGTCTCATGAATGGTTTATCCTTCTCACATAACGCAATGTTCAAAGATTTTTTTTATAAAAGTGGCCTTTAGATAGTATCTTCATCCAACTTGATTCAATGAGACAGAGGCCTCGATTTATCAACCTGTCAACTTACCTGCATTCAACGGCACCAATACGCTCACCTAACATCGCTGCTGCGGACCTGAATACGTTCTCCAAAATTATCAAAAAAGCAGTAAAAAAGCCACGCACCAAGTACGGAGCGATGAGCAGCGGACTGTTGTTAACTAACAGTCATCGATCTCGCTGCTCTTCGGCTTTTTCACAGCTTTATTGGTACCCTGTGTTACGGTTACCCTTAGTCTCGCTGAGAGATGGACCGCTTAGTAGCCTGGATCCCTATTGCTAAAGAGGGGAGAAGCTGCTTTCCATAGTATTCTATATGAGTCTCGCAAATATAGAATAATCTCCCTTAGCTGCAGTACAGCTAGGATACCCTTCTGCCCACAAAAACGAGTCAACGCTGCGATTGAGGGTCAAACAAGAACTCAGGACTGGGATGCCCAGCCTGCTTTTTATTAAGGTTACATGCACACAGGGCACTCCCAGGGGGGGGGGGGGAAGCACAAAATCCCCCATCACACAGTTAGATAGAGAGCAATGTCCTTTGACAGGCCACAATAGGATTAGAGTACTTAAGATAACAAGTTTACAAGTTCATCTTATCAATTAGCAGTCTGGCTCCAGAGGTGATTAGACAATAGTTTCTAAAAGCTGAAAAAAAGTTAACTCTTTATGAAATGATACTTGTTACGGTTTTCTTGGAGCCCTTCTTAGGCGCTGGCTTGGCTGGTTCAGGCATTGCTGCTGGGAAATAAGCTCTTCACAACAAAATAACTAATGCTTCTGTAACAGTGCTCCCTTTCTGTGGAACACTCTGGCAGACACGGTCTGACCCCTTTTCGGGGCAGACTAAGGCTGTCCAGACCGCTGGTTATGCGGGGCTGAGGTCGGTTTGTCTGGACAACCCGTCGGCGTTGCCATTCTGTTTCCCAGGTCTGTAAGTAATGGTGAAATTGAAGGGTTGCAACGATAAGCTCCAACGTAATAGCCTGCCGTTATCTCCAGAGACCCGGTTCAGCCACACCAACGGGTTATGGTCGGTGACCAGGGTGAACTCCTGACCATATAAATAGGGAGTCAATTTCTTTAATGCCCACACCAAAGCCAAACACTCCTTTTCGACCGCTGCATAGCTGACTTCGCGGGGCAGGAGCTTCCGGCTGATGTAGGCAACTGGATGCTCCCCTCCATCTTCGCCTACTTGGCTGAGGACGGCTCCCAGCCCGAACATGGAAGCATCTGTATGGACGATAAAACGTTTGTTAAGGGCTGGGGCCGCCAAGACAGGAGCATTAATTAGAGCATTTTTGAGAGCCTGGAAAGCCGTTTCACAGTGGGGAGACCACAGGACCTGTCGAGGTAAGTTCTTCTTGGTCAAGTCAGTCAGGGGTTTGGCAAGTGTGCTGTAGTCTGGTACGAACCGTCTATAGTACCCTGCCGTGCCCAGGAAGGCTAGGACCTGAGTCTTAGTGATGGGGGTGGGCCAATTGGCGACAGCTTCTATCTTGGCCGGCTCTGGTCGCTGCTTTCCACACCCCACCCGGTGACCCAGGTACTGTACCTCGGCCATCCCAAAGTGGCATTTTTCTGGCTTCAGAGTCAGGCCAGCAGCCCGGATCTGATCCAGAACCATTCCTACATGAGCTAAGTGGTCCTCCCAGGACTCACTGTGGATCGCTATGTCGTCCAGGTAGGCGCAAGCAAAACTCTGGAAGCCATCCAGGAGCCTATCCACCAAGCGCTGGAATGTAGCTGGGGCATTCTTCATCCCAAACGGCATTACCCTAAACTGATATAAGCCAAATGGGGTGACGAATGCCGACTTGGGGATAGCCTCCGGGGCCAGGGGAATCTGCCAGTAACCTTTGCAGAGGTCAATAGTGGTCAGGTAATTTCCCCTGGCTATACGATCGAGTAGCTCGTCTACCCTGGGCATAGGGTAAGCGTCCGTCACGGTTTTTTCATTGAGCCTCTGATAGTCTACGCAGAACCGGGTGGTCCCATCTTTCTTGGGCACCAAGACAACTGGGGAGGCCCAGGGACTATCGGAGGGCTCAATTACCCTGAGCTGGAGCATCTCATCGATCTCCTTCTTCATTCCTGTCCTAACTGCTTCGGGGATTCGGTACGGAGCCTGGCGCAAGGGAGCTTGTCCCGGAGTATCTACCTGGTGGGTGGTTAAAGTAGTGTACCCTGGCTTCGGGGAGAAGGTGAGGTGTTTGGACTGGAGGAGTTGGCTGAGCTGCTCCCTTTCAGTGGGGCTAAGTCGGTCTCCTATCTGAACCTGAGCCACTATACCTGTGGGGAGACTCTTTTCTAATAGGTCTGGAATGGGTAGACTGTCGGGGTCTTCCTGAGGGGAACAACATACGGCCGTCACGTTCTCTGGTCGCTCAAAATATTCCTTGAGCATGTTTACATGGAATGTCTTTCTAAGATTGTTGTCATGGCAGCTAGCTATCACATAAGTGGTGTCTCCCCTTTTCTCAACGATCTGGTAGGGACCCTGCCAGGACGCCTGCAATTTGTCTGTCTTCACCGGCTTAAGTACTAACACCTTTTGTCCTATGGTGAAGATTCTCTTTCGGGCCCCCCGATCGTACCATACTTTCTGTCTTCTCTGGGCCAACTGGAGATTAGCCCGCACGGATTTGGCTAATTGCTCCATTCGGTCCCTGAGTTCCAGCACGTATGGCACAATGGGGACACCGTCAGCCTCCATCTCTCCCTCCCAGTGCTCCCGGATCAGGTTTAGGGGTCCCCGTACCTTTCTTCCGTAGAGCAACTCGAAGGGAGAGAACCCTGTCGTTTCCTGGGGCACCTCCCGATAAGCAAATAGGAGGTGCGGCAGGAAGCGTTCCCAGTCTCGGTATTCCTGAGTGAACGTCTTGAGCATTTGCTTGAGGGTCCCATTGAACCTCTCACACAGCCCGTTCGTCTGGGGGTGGTATGGGGAGCTCAGGAGGGACTTAATTTTGCAAACCTGCCAGAGTTGTTGGGTCAATTCAGCCGTAAATTGGGTGCCTCGGTCGGATAGGATTTCTTTTGGAAATCCTACCCGGGATAACACCTGTACTAGTGCATTCGCTACCGTATCCGCTTGTATGTTGGATAGGGCGACAGCCTCTGGGTACCTGGTAGCGTAGTCCACTACGGTAAGAATGTAGCGCTTACCGGAGGGACTAGGGGTAGCCAGTGGTCCCACTAGGTCAATAGCAACCCGGCTGAAGGGTTCCTCTACAATGGGCATATTTACTAGATGGGCTTTAGGGTGATCGCCTCGCCTTCCTACTCGTTGACACACATCGCAGGTGTTACAGTAAGTTCTAACGTCAGCGTGCACCCCTGGCCAAAAGAACGTGTGAGTAATGCGGTGTAGGGTACGGGTTACGGCTAGGTGGCCTGCTAAGGGGATGTCGTGGCCTATCTTGAGGATTTCTTGACGGTATTTGTGGGGCACTACCAGCTGTCGCCTACGCTGTCCCCTTTTCTCTGTCCAGCGGTATATTTTCCCTTTTTCCCATAAGAATGTTTCGTTATCTGCCCCGCCCCCTCCGGTCTCTGCTCGTTCCCGGTACTTTTGTAAAGTCGGGTCAGTCTTAGACTCTGTCTCGAAAGCATCTGGGGTGTCCCAGGGTATGGGGCCTAACATGTCAGGCAAGGTCGGGGTAGGTCTTACCTGTGTCTCCCGCACTGGTGAGAGCTCTCGCTCCATCCGGGCTTGGGCCCGTGTAGTCACTGGGTCCGCCTCGTTGTTGCATACTGGAGCATAGGCAGAAGTCATGGGGCCCAAATCGTTGCCCAGTAGTACTTCGGCAGGTAAATTATCCATTAGGCCCACGTTCACAGCCCCCTTTCCCGCTCCCCAATCAAGATGCACTTTAGCTGTTGGAATTTTGTACACATCCCCCCCCGCCACTCTAACGGCCACAGTCTGTCCGGATCGCTTGTGCTCTGGCACCAAATGACTCTGTACCAGCGTGATAGTAGCCCCTGTGTCTCTCAATCCCTCTGTAGATCGCCCCTCGAGCCATACCTTCTGCCGATGGTGCTGGCGGTTATCTGAGGCAGCATATACAGGGTCCACCTCGTGAAGCGGCCCCACATATCCCTCCATAGGGGCCTCTTGGTTAACACAGAGGGCCCGGGCCGGACGATAGGACCCAGAGGGGTAATTGTAATTCCTGGGTGTCTGGTGCGTATTAAGGGGGCAGCTAGCCATGAAATGCCCTGGTTGCTTGCATCGGTGGCAAGTCGGTCTGGGACGCTCAGAGCTGTTATTGTGTGGTCCTGAGTGTCGGACGGGCCCTGTGGGCACCGGGGCTCGGAATTCAGCACGAGGGGGTGCACGGTAAACCTCTCTGGGTTCGACCCGTGCTGGAGCTCGGTAGTTCATGGGTTCGTGAAGACGGGAGTCATAATGTTCATCGGCCAATTTGGCTGCTTCTTCTAAGGTAGAAGGCCGCCTGTCTCGCAGCCATTCCTTCCCTTGCTGTTCCATGCCATTATAAAAATGTTCTAAGAGAAACAATTGTAAAATTTCCTCACCAGTCACCGCTTTACTTCCGCTCAGCCAGTGATTTGCCGCTCTCTGCATTCGGTGCGCCCATTCCATATGGGTATCGTTAGGCTTCTTTTTCGTGCCCCGAAACTGTCGGCGATACGTGTCCGGAGTTACAGCGTACCGTCGCAACAGTGTCTCCTTAACTAGCTCATACTGTGTCACTTCCTCAGCACCCAGAGTACGAAAGGCTTCCAGGGCTCGCCCGGATAGTTTCCCAGACAATATCGTGGGCCACTCTCTGTTGGGAATCTGGTGCAGGGCACATTGCCTTTCGAAGTCCGCCAAATATTCATCAATCCCTGTCTCGCTCTCTAGGAAGGGTCGAAATGCCGCATAGGGTATCTTGGGCCTCCCAGCATTTTCGACAGGGATGATTACCTGCGGGGCTTCAGCATTGCGGTGTGCGTTCGCTAGGTTGAGTTCGTGGGATCGAGTCTCTCGTATATCCTCGTCCGCCTCCGCCATCAACTGCTGTACCAATTCCATGGAGGGGTTCGGCCCGTATAATGAGAGCCTTTCCCGAACAATCCTGGTTTTTTCGTCACTAATCGTGGTCGGTGTTTCCGCCATTGTGAAGCTCTGATCCAGTTCGGTCAATTCTGCGATCAGCTCTCTCCTCGGCCGGTTGCTGGCGTACCCCCCCTCTGCTTTCAAGTAAATCCTTTAGGGTTGTACGCTTCAATTTTTCGTAAGCGCTCTCCATCCGTTCTGTACCTCTCCTAGGAAATCCAGGAAAATCCCGCCGCTGCCGCCAAATGTTACGGTTACCCTTAGTCTCGCTGAGAGATGGACCGCTTAGTAGCCTGGATCCCTATTGCTAAAGAGGGGAGAAGCTGCTTTCCATAGTATTCTATATGAGTCTCGCAAATATAGAATAATCTCCCTTAGCTGCAGTACAGCTAGGATACCCTTCTGCCCACAAAAACGAGTCAACGCTGCGATTGAGGGTCAAACAAGAACTCAGGACTGGGATGCCCAGCCTGCTTTTTATTAAGGTTACATGCACACAGGGCACTCCCGGGGGGGGGGGGGGGGAAGCACAAAATCCCCCATCACACAGTTAGATAGAGAGCAATGTCCTTTGACAGGCCACAATAGGATTAGAGTACTTAAGATAACAAGTTTACAAGTTCATCTTATCAATTAGCAGTCTGGCTCCAGAGGTGATTAGACAATACTTTCTAAAAGCTGAAAAAAAGTTAACTCTTTATGAAATGATACTTGTTACGGTTTTCTTGGAGCCCTTCTTAGGCGCTGGCTTGGCTGGTTCAGGCATTGCTGCTGGGAAATAAGCTCTTCACAACAAAATAACTAATGCTTCTGTAACACCCTGTCACTAAGCACCCACACTATACTATACTGTTTACCCCCTATACCGCCGCTCCCGGAGCCCACCGCAACTCTAATAAAGTGTTTAACCCCTAAACCAGCCAATAGGATTGAGATCGCATTCTATTGGCTGTTCCAATCAGCCAATAGAATGCGAGCTCAATCCTATTGGCTGATTGGATCAGCCAATAGGATTTTTCCTACCTTAATTCCGATTGGCTGATAGAATTCTATCAGCCAATCAGAATTGAAGGGACACCATCTTGGATGACGTCACTTAAAGGAACCTTCATTCTTCAGTTAGACTTCGTTTGAAGAGGATGCTCCGCGTCGGATGTCTTGAAGATGGACCCGCTCCGCGCCAGATGGATGAAGATAGAAGATGCCGTCTGGATGAAGACTTCTGCCCGTCTGGAGGACCTCTTCTGCCCGTCTGGAGGACCACTTCTGCCCGGCTTCGTTGAGGACTTCGGCCCGGTTTGGTGAAGACGCCTCAAGGTAGGGTGATCTTCAAGGGGTTAGTGTTAGGTTTTTTTAAGGGGGGATTGGGTGGGTTTTAGAGTAGGGTTGTGTGTGTGGGTGGTGGGTTTTAATGTTGGGGTGGGGTATTGTACTTTTTTTTACAGGTAAAAGAGCTGATTACTTTGGGGCAATGCCCCGCAAAAAGCCCTTTTAAGGGCTATTTGTAATTTAGTATAGGGTAGGGATTTTTATTATTTTGGGGGGCTTTTTTTATTTTATTAGGAGGATTAGATTAGGTGTAATTAGTTTAAAAAACTTGTAATTATTTTATTATTTTCTGTAATTTAATGGGGGGGGGGTTGTACTTTAGATAATTTTTCTTAATTGTATTTAGTTTAGTAAATTGATTTAATTGTAGTGTAGTGTTAGGTGTAATTGTAACTTAGGTTAGGTTTTATTTTACAGGTATATTTGTCTTTATTTTAACTAGGAAGTTATTAAATAGTTAATAACTATTTAATAACTATTGTACCTAGTTAAAATAAATACAAAGTTGCCTGTAAAATAAAAATAAACCCTGAGATAGCTACAATGTAACTATTAGTTATATTGTAGCTATCTTAGGGTTTATTTTATAGGTAAGTATTTAGTTTTAAATAGGAATAATTTAGTTAATGCTAGTAATATTTATTTAGATTTATTGTAATTATATTTAAGTTAGGGGGTGTTATGGTTTAGGGGTTAATAATTGTATTTAGTTGCGGTGGGGTCCGGGAGCGGCGGTTTAGGGGTTAATATATTTATTAGAGTTGAATTGAAGGGACACCATCTTGGATGACGTCACTTAAAGGGACACTGAACCCAATTTTTTTTCTTTTGTAATTCAGAAAGAGCATGCAATTTTAAGCAACTTTTTAATTTACTCCTATTATCAATTTTTCTTCGTTCTCTTGCTATCATTATTTGAAAAAGAAGGCATCTAAGCTTTTTTTTGGTTTTAGTACTCTTTACAGCACTTTTTTATTGGTGGATGAATTTATCCACCAATCAGTAAGGACAACCCAGGTTGTTCACCAAAAATGGGCCGGCATCTAAACTTACATTCTTGCATTTCAAATAAAGATACCAAGAGAATAAAGAAAATTTGATAATAGGAGTAAATTTGAAATTTGCTTAAAATTTCATGCTCAATCTGAATCACAAAATAAAATTTTTGGGTACAGTGTCCCTTTAAAGGAACCTTCATTCTTCAGTTGGACTTCGTTTGAAGAGAATGCTCCGCGTCGGATGTCTTGAAGATGGACCCGCTCCACGCCAGATGGATGAAGATAGAAGATGTCATCTGGATGAAGACTTCTGCCCGTCTGGAGGACCTCTTCTGCCCGGCTTCGATGAAGACTTCAGCCCGTCTGGAGGACCACTTCTGCCCGGCTTTGTTAAGGACTTCAGCACTGTTGGGTGAAGACGTCTCAAGGTAGGGTGATCTTCAAGGGGTTAGTGTTAGGTTTTTTTAAGGGGGGATTGGGTGGGTTTTAGAGTAGGGTTGGGTGTGTGGGTGGTGGGTTTTAATGTTGGGGGGTTGTATTTCTTTTTTTACAGGTAAAAGAGCTGATTACTTTGGGGCAATGCCCAGCAAAAAAGCCCTTTTAAGGGCTATTTTTAATTTAGTATAGGGTAGGGATTTTTATTATTTTGGGGGGCTTTTTATTTTATTAGGGGGATTAGATTAGGTGTAATTAGTTTTAAAAACTTTTAATTATTTTATTATTTTCTGTAATTTAGTGATTTTTTTGTACTTTAGATAATTTTTCTTAATTGCATTTAATTGTATTTAGTTTAGTAAATTTAGGTTAGGTTTTATTTTACAGGTATATTTGTATTTATTTTAACTAGGAAGTTATTAAATAGTTAATAACTATTTAATAACTATTCTACCTAGTCAAAATAAATACAAAGTTGCCTGTAAAATAAATATAAACCATAAGATAGATACAAATGTATCTATTAGTTATATTGTAGCTATCTTAGGGTTTATTTTATAGGTAAGTATTTAGTTTTAAATAGGAATAATTTATTTAATGATAGTAATATTTATTTAGATTCATTTAAATTATATTTAAGTTAGGGGGTGTTAGGGTTTAGGGTTAGACTTAGGTTTAGGGGTTAATAAATTTAATATACTGGCGGCGACGTTGGGGGCAGCAGATTACGGGTAATAAATATAATGTAGGTGGCGGTGGGCTCCGGGAGCGGCGGTTTAGGGGTTAATAATTGTATTTAGTTGTGGCGGGGTCCGGGAGCGGTGGTTTAGGGGTTAATAAGTGTATTTAGTTGCGGCGGGTCCGGGAGCGGCGGTTTAGGGGTTAATAAGTATAATGTAGGTGGCGGCGGTGTAGGGGGCGGTAGATTAGGGTTTTTTAGACTCGGGGTACATGTTAGGGTGTAGTCAGTAGTCAGATAGTGTCGAACTTGCATTCAGAACATCTGGAGTGACATAAGCATCGATCTGTGTCGTTACGTCACTGAATTCTACTTTTGCCGGGCTCGCCAGGCTCGCCACAAATACGCTGCGGAATTCCAGCGTATTTGCGGTTGACAGCTTGATAAATAGAGGCCAGAGGGTTCATTGTCTAAACAATGCTACCCGAGGATGTGATGAAAGGGGCACATATTTACATATGTGGTGGGAATGTGGGAAAATTAGGGAAATTTGGGACCAAACATCTGAACTATTAAGTTCAATTTTTCAAAAACAAATAACATTAACAATAGAACAAGCACCACTTCATTTCCCAAACCCTGGTATCCCAAAGATTAAGAGCAAACTAGCCACAACGATTTGTACCATAGTTAGGCTGAGTATTGCTCAATTCTGGAAATCGACCCCACCTAGCTTTACTTTTGTAAAAAACAAGATACTTTACCACTATGATATGGCAAGCTCAGCCTCTGAAAGCCTTAACAATAAAGAAACTTCTTATTACAATGGGAACCATTTATCATGTACCATGAAGCGAATAGAAGAGATGATAGCTGAGATTTTAACGTCACACTATGGGGCCCATTTATCAAGCTCCGGACGGAGCTTGGGGGCCCGTGTTTCTGGTGAGCCTGCAGGGTTGATTGACACCTCCCTGCAATGCTGAATACGGAGCGTATTGCTCTCCGCATTCAGCGAGGTCTGGTGGACCTGATCCGCACTGTCGGATCAGGTCCGCCAGACCTTTGATAAATATCCCCCCAGATATATATATATATATATCCAATGAAAGAAAGCACTCACAGGACTTCTTAATTGTGGGTTTGGTACATGTTAGCACCCAGGCGGATGGCACAGGAGGCTGGATTCACTATATGAGGGATTATATATATCTATACATATATAGGGAACAAGAGTCGAGACCCACAGAGAGATTCACAAAAGGACCTAAAGGGGGTCGTTACTTGAGAGATTTAATATAAACAATTCAGAGAGGCATTGTTATAAGATGATAGAACATATAGGCCTAGATTTGGAGTTCGGCGGTAAAAGGGCTGTTAACGCTCCGCGGGTTTTTTTTCTGGCCGCACCATAAATTTAACTCTGGTATCGAGAGTTCAAACAAATGCTGCGTTAGGCTCCAAAAAAGGAGCGTAGAGCATTTTTACCGCAAATGCAACTCTCGATACCAGAGTTGCTTACGGACGCGGCCGGCATCAAAAACGTGCTCGTGCACGATTCTCCCATAGGAAACAATGGGGCTGTTTGAGCTGAAAAAAAACCTAACACCTGCAAAAAAGCAGCGTTCAGCTCCTAACGCAGCCCCATTGTTTCCTATGGGGAAACACCTCCTAAGTCTGCACCTAACACCCTAACATGTACCCCGAGTCTAAACACCCCTAACCTTACACTTATTAACCCCTAATCTGCCGCCCCCCGCTATCGCTGACCCCTGCATTACACTTTTAACCCCTAATCTGCCGCTCCGTAAACCGCCGCCACCTACGTTATCCCTATGTACCCCTAATCTGCTGCCCTAACATCGCCGACCCCTATGTTATATTTATTAACCCCTAATCTGCCCCCCACAACGTCGCCGACACCTACCTACACTTATTAACCCCTAATCTGCCGAGCGGACCTGAGCGCTACTATAATAAAGTTATTAACCCCTAATCCGCCTCACTAACCCTATCATAAATAGTATTAACCCCTAATCTGCCCTCCCTAACATCGCCGACACCTACCTTCAATTATTAACCCCTAATCTGCCGACCGGAGCTCACCGCTATTCTAATAAATGTATTAACCCCTAAAGCTAAGTCTAACCCTAACACTAACACCCCCCTAAGTTAAATATAATTTTTATCTAACGAAATAAATTAACTCTTATTAAATAAATAATTCCTATTTAAAGCTAAATACTTACCTGTAAAATAAATCCTAATATAGCTACAATATAAATTATAATTATATTATACCTATTTTAGGATTAATATTTATTTTACAGGCAACTTTGTAATTATTTTAACCAGGTACAATAGCTATTAAATAGTTAAGAACTATTTAATAGTTACCTAGTTAAAATAATTACAAATTTACCTGTAAAATAAATCCTAACCTAAGATATAATTAAACCTAACACTACCCTATCAATAAAATAATTAAATAAACTACCTACAATTACCTACAATTAACCTAACACTACACTATCAATAAATTAATTAAACACAATTGCTACAAATAAATAACATTAAATAAACTATCTAAAGTACAAAAAATAAAAAAGAACTAAGTTACAGAAAATAATAAAATATTTACAAACATAAGAAAAATATTACAACAATTTTAAACTAATTACACCTACTCTAAGCCCCCTAATAAAATAACAAAGCCCCCCAAAATAAAAAATTCCCTACCCTATTCTAAAATACAAATATTACAAGCTCTTTTACCTTACCAGCCCTGAACAGGGCCCTTTGCGGGGCATGCCCCAAGAATTTCAGCTCTTTTGCCTGTAAAAAAAAACATACAATACCCCCCCCCCAACATTACAACCCACCACCCACATACCCCTAATCTAACCCAAACCCCCCTTAAATAAACCTAACACTACCCCCCTGATGATCTTCCTACCTTGTCTTCACCATGCCAGGTTCACCGATCCGTCCTGGCTCCAAGATCTTCATCCAACCCAAGCGGGGGCTAGACATCCACTGAAGAAGTCCAGAAGAGGGTCCAAAGTCTTCCTCCTATCCGGCAAGAAGAGGACATCCGGACCGGCAAACATCTTCTCCAAGCGGCATCTTCTATCTTCTTCCATCCGATGACGACCGGCTCCATCTTGAAGACCTCCAGCGCGGATCCATCCTCTTCTTCCGACGACTAGACGACGAATGACGGTTCCTTTAAGGGACGTCATCCAAGATGGCGTCCCTCGAATTCCGATTGGCTGATAGGATTCTATCAGCCAATCGGAATTAAGGTAGGAATTTTCTGATTGGCTGATGGAATCAGCCAATCAGAATATAGTTCAATCCGATTGGCTGATCCAATCAGCCAATCAGATTGAGCTCGCATTCTATTGGCTGATCGGAACAGCCAATAGAATGCGAGCTCAATCTGATTGGCTGATTGGATCAGCCAATCGGATTGAACTATATTCTGATTGGCTGATTCCATCAGCCAATCAGAAAATTCCTACCTTAATTCCGATTGGCTGATAGAATCCTATCAGCCAATCGGAATTCGAGGGACGCCATCTTGGATGACGTCCCTTAAAGGAACCGTCATTCGTCGTCTAGTCGTCGGAAGAAGAGGATGGATCCGCGCTGGAGGTCTTCAAGATGGAGCCGGTCGTCATCGGATGGAAGAAGATAGAAGATGCCGCTTGGAGAAGATGTTTGCCGGTCCGGATGTCCTCTTCTTGCCGGATAGGAGGAAGACTTTGGACCCTCTTCTGGACTTCTTCAGTGGATGTCTAGCCCCCGCTTGGGTTGGATGAAGATCTTGGAGCCAGGACGGATCGGTGAACCTGGCATGGTGAAGACAAGGTAGGAAGATCATCAGGGGGGTAGTGTTAGGTTTATTTAAGGGGGGTTTGGGTTAGATTAGGGGTATGTGGGTGGTGGGTTGTAATGTTGGGGGGGGGGTATTGTATGTTTTTTTTTACAGGCAAAAGAGCTGAAATTCTTGGGGCATGCCCCGCAAAGGGCCCTGTTCAGGGCTGGTAAGGTAAAAGAGCTTGTAATATTTGTATTTTAGAATAGGGTAGGGAATTTTTTATTTTGGGGGGCTTTGTTATTTTATTAGGGGGCTTAGAGTAGGTGTAATTAGTTTAAAATTGTTGTAATATTTTTCTTATGTTTGTAAATATTTTATTATTTTCTGTAAGTTAGTTCTTTTTTATTTTTTGTACTTTAGATAGTTTATTTAATGTTATTTATTTGTAGCAATTGTGTTTAATTAATTTATTGATAGTGTAGTGTTAGGTTAATTGTAGGTAATTGTAGGTAGTTTATTTAATTATTTTATTGATAGGGTAGTGTTAGGTTTAATTATATCTTAGGTTAGGATTTATTTTACAGGTAAATTTGTAATTATTTTAACTAGGTAACTATTAAATAGTTCTTAACTATTTAATAGCTATTGTACCTGGTTAAAATAATTACAAAGTTGCCTGTAAAATAAATATTAATCCTAAAATAGGTATAATATAATTATAATTTATATTGTAGCTATATTAGGATTTATTTTACAGGTAAGTATTTAGCTTTAAATAGGAATTATTTATTTAATAAGAGTTAATTTATTTCGTTAGATAAAAATTATATTTAACTTAGGGGGGTGTTAGTGTTAGGGTTAGACTTAGCTTTAGGGGTTAATACATTTATTAGAATAGCGGTGAGCTCCGGTCGGCAGATTAGGGGTTAATAATTGAAGGTAGGTGTCGGCGATGTTAGGGAGGGCAGATTAGGGGTTAATACTATTTATGATAGGGTTAGTGAGGCGGATTAGGGGTTAATAACTTTATTATAGTAGCGCTCAGGTCCGCTCGGCAGATTAGGGGTTAATAAGTGTAGGTAGGTGTCGGCGACGTTGTGGGGGGCAGATTAGGGGTTAATAAATATAACATAGGGGTCGGCGATGTTAGGGGTAGCAGATTAGGGGTACATAGGGATAACGTAGGTGGCGGCGATTTGCGGTCGGAAGATTAGGGGTTAATTATTTTAAGTAGCTTGCGGCGACGTTGTGGGGGGCAAGTTAGGGGTTAATAGATATAATACAGGGGTCGGCGGTGTTAGGGGCAGCAGATTAGGGGTACATAAGTATAACGTAGGTGGCGGTCGGCAGATTAGGGGTTAAAAATTTTAATCGAGTGGCGGCGATGTGGGGGGACCTCGGTTTAGGGGTACATAGGTAGCTTATGGGTGTTAGTGTACTTTAGGGTACAGTAGTTAAGAGCTTTATAAACCGGCGTTAGCCAGAAAGCTCTTAACTCCTGCTATTTTCAGGCGGCTGGAATCTTGTCGTTAGAGCTCTAACGCTCACTGCAGAAACGACTCTAAATACCAGCGTTAGAAAGATCCCATTGAAAAGATAGGCTACGCAAATGGCGTAGGGGGATCTGCGGTATGGAAAAGTCGCGGCTGAAAAGTGAGCGTTAGACCCTTTAATCACTGACTCCAAATACCAGCGGGCGCCCAAAACCAGCGTTAGGAGCCTCTAACGCTGGTTTTGACGGCTACCGCCGAACTCTAAATCTAGGCCATAGAAAATAGTTTATGATACACCACAAGATGTTGGGAACATGTTTTTGTTTTTTTTCCCCATAGAATATATTGATTGACAAATGGATGTAATGTGACGGAATGTTAAGCACATGTATATTTTATATGTAAAATTTAATAAAAACTATTTCAACATAAAATTTCCCCTTCTGGAGTTGTGATGCATATAATTGACTGAATAGTTGTGTCTTGCCCAGATGCAGCAATTTGATCCAGCTGCTCAGTGGGATCCAAACACATTGTTACCGAGGGACATTTGTAAAATAATAAATTATAGCATGTTGTTATTTCATTGCTACGTCTCTTCAAGCTTTGATCTGGGCAGGAAAGTCTCTGACTGACTAGAGGGGTGCGATCTTCTCTGCTGTCAGAAAAGTGAGCAGAAAACTATGTCAAGACAATAAGGCAGAGCCTGGTGGGGCGGCACAGGCTGAGTCACAGTGTATTATTCTATGATCTATGACATAGCTCAGCAAGAACCTTCCCTGACTGGTCGCCAATCATACACAGCATAGAAAACAGGGTGTGATGTATGTGTGTGCAAGACAATAATGTCTGTGTTTGTTCAGAGCGGTATGTCTGTGTAGAGCAGGGGTTCTTAAAGGGACAGTAAACTTAAAGGGGTCGTCTACACCAAAATTTTGATTGTTTAAAAAGATATATAACTCTTCACTACCCATTCCCCAGCTTTGCACAACCAACACTGTTATATTAATATACTTTTAAAACCTTTAAAATTCTAAATTTCTGCTTGTTTCTAAGCCTCTGCAGGGCGTCTCTTATCTTATGCCAGGGGTCGACAAATCTGTTTAAAATTTAGTAAGCAAAAGCAGTAAGAAAATTTAGGAGCCAGACGTACTTTTAGGAGCTAGAGTACTATTTGTATATAGATAAATGGAGAATATCCAAAAAGGTTAGAGGCCAGTGTCTCCCTGGCTCCTGGGTTTGTTGAGCCCTGTTTTATGCATTTTTTATAGCTTTTTCACAACCAGACAGCGCTAGTACATGTATGCCATATAGATACCATTGTGCTCACTCCTGTGGAGTTATTTACGAGTCAGCGCTGACTGGCTAAAATACAAGTCTGTAAATAACCCTGAGATAAGGAGGCAGTCTGCAACAGCTTAGATAAGAGGTAATCACCGAGGTAAAAAGTACATTAATATAACAGGGTGAGTTGTGTAAAATTGTGGAATGGTAATAAAGGGATTATCTATGTTTTTGAATAATAAATAATTTGGAGTAGATTACCTTTTAAATGGATTGGATAGAGCATGGAATTTAAACAACTTTCTAATTTACTTTTATTATCAATTTTGCTTAGTTCTCTTGGTATCCTTTTTTAAAGAGCTCAAGAGTGTCTTTAGCCATCTGTCAGCAGTGTTTGCAACATTGTTTACTCCAGGGATTACCTTTACTTTATTTTTTTCCTGATGTAGCTACGTTAAACATAACATATCACAGAAAGTGGTGTTTCTCTTTTCCATCCTCGTGCACTTCTAAATGGGTATATTGTAAGTATTTCACAGACTAGGTTGGTCTTCTGCTCAAACACTGATTCCCCTCAGATTTGGAAATCCTCATACAGGGATATTTATCAAAGGTCGGGCGGACCTGATCCTAAAGTGCGGATCAGGTCCGCCAGATCTCGCTGAATGCGGAGAGCAATACGCTCTCCGTATTCAGCATTGCACCAGCAGCTCACAAGAGCTGCTGGTGCAACGCCGCCCCCTGCGGATTCGCGGACAATCGGCCGCCAGCAGGGAGGTGTCAATCAACCCGATCGTACTTGATCGGGTTAAATTGCGGCGATGTCTGTCCGCCTGGACAGGGTTATGGAGCAGTGGTCTTTAGACCGCTGCTTTATAACTGGTGTTTCTGGCGAGCCTTTAGGCTCGCCAGAAACACGGGCCCTCATGCTCCATCCAGAGCTTGATAAATGGGCCCCGTAGTCTGGCCTGTTAGTGACATTTGAGTACTGGAGATGAGCATCAATGATAGGAAATGTGCCACAGGGAAAGTGCCATGTAATGTGTATTCCTGTGAACAAGTGTCACAAAAGCAGGTGCCACTGTGAAATGTGCGAGGTAAAGCGTATTATACTCAAGTGTGTCACAGTAAAACAAACCAGATAGATGTTTGATTAAATTAAAGGGACACTGAACCCAATTTTTTCTTTTGTGATTCAGATAGAGCATGCAATTTTAAGCAACTTTCTAATTGACTCCTATTATCAATTTTTCTTCATTCTCTTGGTATCTTTATTTGAAATGCAAGAATGTAAGTTTAGATGCCGGACCATTTTTGGTGAACAACCTGGGTTGTTTTTGCTGATTGGTGGATAAATGTACCCACCAATAAACAAGTGCTGTACAGGGCGCTAAACCAAAAAATAGCTTAGATGCCTTATTTTTCAAATAAAGATAGCAAAAGAACAAAGAAAAATTATTGATAGTAGGAGTAAATTAGAAAGTTGCTTAAAATTGCTGCTCTATTTGAATCATGAAAGAAAACATTTGGGTTCAGTGTCCCTTTAAGTTGGACATTTTATTTTTCTCTTCTGTATGCAAGAGGTGCAGTATTAAAGGGACACTGAACCCAATTTTTCTTTTGTGATTCAGATAAACCTTGAAATTTTAAGCAACTTTCTAATTTACTCCTATTATCAATTTTTCTTCGTTCTCTTGCTATCTTTATTTGAAAAAGAAAGTCCAGCACCTTGGACAGCACTTGTTTATTGGTGGATGAATTTATCCACCAATCAGCAAGAACAACCCGGGTTGTTCACCAAAATGGGCCGGCATCTAAACTTACATTCTTGCTTCTCAAATAAAGATACCAAGAGAATGAAGAATATTTGCTAATAGGAGTCAATAAGAAAGTTGCTTAAAATTGCCTGCTCTATCTGAATCACAAAAGAAAAAAAAAATTGGGTTCAGTGTCCCTTTAATGGACTATATATATATTATGTGTGTGTTTTGCATGTGTTTATTTCATATTTATTTGTTATTCAAATGTTTCCAAAGATTTTCTGTTATCAAACTTCAGTTAAACTTAAAATGAATTCCTAAAAACAGTAAAAATATTTGATACCTGAATATTTTCTGTGGTTAATAGATCTGATAAAAGTTTTTGAAACCATGTGATAAACATGATTTCCATTTTCACTCAAATTAGAGTTTGAGATAAATAATATTTATGTGTTGCAACTGGGGAAAAAAATGTGTGCCTGTAGGGGTACTCGAGTGGTGTCACACTGGGGATCTACACATCTACATTTAGCCACTAATCAAAATTAGGCCGGCTCCTAAACTTATATTCCTGCTTTTCAAATAAAGATAGCAAGAGAACGGAGAAAATGAAATAATAGAAGTAAATTAGAAAGCTGATAAAATTGCTGCTTTATCGGAAGCATGAAAGAAAAGAATTGGGTTTCATATCCCTTTAAGATGCTTACTCTCCCATTGTAAACACGTCACCATAGAGACACAGTCTTACACAGACAAACAGCTATTGAGTTCTATCTCGGAACCCTGTAATTTATCCTCGCTCTCCCGTGATTAATCTGTATTTGTAAAGCCATTCACAGCGTTTAACACTGAATAGTGTGACAGAACTGGATAGCATAGAAGAATATTCCTTTCTATAATAATCCCTTAAACCAGCTTGATATACCCATAAACTACTATATAATAGGTTTGATATTCTCATCTGGGTGGCCTGAACTTTGGGATGGCAGTCCTGTTTTCTTGCTTATATACTAATTATCCCCCTTTTTTTTTTTTTACACTACACCTGTAAAAGTTATCCCCCCACTTATACACCTCTTGTCTATTAGTTTTAGTAGTAATTATTTTATTTGGATTCAGTTTCTCGTTCTATTAAAACTATAAAGACATAGGGGTCTCTGAGGCGGTGGACAGACATCGTTGAAAAACAACCCGTTCCAATACGATCGGGTTGATTGACACCCCCTGCTGGCAGTGGCATTGCACCAGCAGTTCACAAAAACTGCTGGTGCAAGGATAAATGCCGACAGCGTATGCTGTTGGCATTTATTGATGTGCGGCGGACATGGTTCGCTATAGCGGATCATGTCCGTCCGCACAATGATAAATGGACCCCTAAGACTACAACTGGCCCTGAAAAGATATTTGTTATTACTCATAAATGACAACACTTGAACAAAATTCCTGGAACACTTTGCAGGAAAGCCACGCCCATTTATGCTTTGAATAGATCCGCCCACTCAGATTGACCAATCATACTAAACTTTCAAGATTCAGAAAGAGAATGTAATTTCTGAATTCACATATACTTTATTCTCTTGGGTAACTTTGTTAAAAAGGATATGTAGATATCAACAGCAATACAATACTGTGAGCTAGCTGTTGACTGGTGGCTACACACATTTGTCTTTTATCATAGGCTCACCAGATGTGTTTAGCTAGCTCCCAGCTGTGCATTGCTACTTTGGCACTGACTTTAATTATGTGTTTAATAATTTTGCAGGGGTTATACACATGCTTATATGCAAGTAATAGTGCAATAAGAGCATTGCTCTATAACATTTTAGAGCATTTTCTTTGTGCAGTAATAGACCTTTAGGGGCATATTTATGATTGTGCGAGCAGACATGATCCGATATAGCGGATCATATCCGCTGCACATCGATAAATGCTGACAGCATATGCGCTTGGCATTTACCATTGCACCAGCAGTTCTTGTGAATGCCACCCCTTGCAAATTCCAATTACTTTTACCAACTGCAGAGTATAAAATGTATGCAAATTTTCTTTTTAAGGTTTATTTGTGTATATGAATTACACGTGAGTGCCACCGGCACTGGGGAGCTACAGTTCATTGAGGGATCCATGAATGCCAACATGTACTGTTACATACTGAAGCAGAGGATGATCCCCTCCCTTCGGAGATTAGGCAGCAGGGCAGTATTCCAACATGATACCGACCCCAAACTCACCTCTAAGATGACCACTGCCTTACTAAAGAAGCTGAAGGTAAAGGTGATGGACTGGCCAAGCATGTCTCCAGACCTAAACCCTATTGAGCATCTGTGTAGATCTCATTACATTATCACATTGTGTACATATACATGTGTCTTTATCTTATATTTGTAGGTATAATCAGATCTCATTACTTTATCACATTGTGTACATATACTGTACATGTGTCTGTATCTTATATCTGTAGGTATAATCAGATCTCATTACTGTATCACACTGTGTACATATACATGTGTCTTTATCTTATATCTGTAGGTATGATCAGATCTCATTACTGTATCACATTGTGTACATATACATGTGTCTTTATCTTATATATGTAGTTATAATCACATCTAATTACATTATCACATTGTGTACATATACATGTGTCTATCTTATATACGTAGGTATAATCAGATCTCATTACATTATCACATTGTGTACATATACATGTGTCTATCTTATATCTGTAGGTATAATCAGATCTCATTACTTTATCACATTGTGTACATATACATGTGTCTTTATCTTATATCTGTAGGTATAATCAGATCTCATTACTGTATCACACTATGTACATATACATGTCTTTATCTTATATCTGTAGGTATAATCAGATCTCATTACTTTATCACACTGTGTACATCTACATGTGTCTGTATCTTATATCTGTAGGTATAATCAGATCTCATTACTGTATCACACTGTGTACATATACATGTGTCTTTATCTTATATCTGTAGGTATAATCAGATCTCATTACTTTATCACACTGTGTACATATACATGTGTATTTATCTTATATTTGTAGGTATAATCAGATCTCATTACTGTATCACATTGTGTACATATACATGTGTCTGTATCTTATATCTGTAGGTATAATCAGATCTCATTACTTTATCACACTGTGTACATATACATGTGTCTGTATCTTATATCTGTAGGTATAATGACGATTATCCTAACATATGTGACGGTATAATCTAGATTTTATTAAAGAGACAGAGACGAGTATTTTGCAATAACTTTTCCTTTACTGAACAGACAGCAATTAAAAGCATTGAAAATTTTGAATAAATAATACAGAAAAAATTCAACCAATGAGGTTACAGTAACAGGTTATGTAACTAGATAACAGCCAATAAGATAACATGCAGAGGTATAAGAGGTAACAGTCCCAACAGCTAATCCTCTTTGAACTTTGCTGCTAATAATAAAAAGAAAGTAGGAACAAAAAAGAAACAAAACTCAGATACACAGGCAAAAATACAAAACAGCACTGTGATGAGAACAGAAAACTTGATTGAAAGAAGTTGATTCCATAGATGATAAGAAACTTCTTGAAGTGATCCGGAGACTTTCTGTAGAATAGAAGAATCTTGTGATATTGCATGAGGTATCAGGGTTTGATTATTGCTGGAATCCTGGATTTGAAGAATTCTGAGCTGAAAAATATAAAATATAAATAATAATAATAACATAGAATATAATACACCCACAAATAATTGGGAGGGAAAAAATGTAAATAATATAATTAAGTACATATAAATAAAAGGGAGGGAAAATACTCGTCTCTGTCTCTTTAATAAAATCTAGATTATACCGTCACATATGTTAGGATAATCGTCATTTTATTACAAGGACAGAGACTCCTATTTTGCAAGTTTAAAGCAAAATGATTATGATAAAAGACTATGTTGAATGGAAGAAATTGGTTTAAAATAAAACTGACGAAAAACCGAATCAGAGGACCAATCTGCTGCATTAAGAATTTCTTGTAATGAAGCAGACTTGATAAATGCTTTAGAAGCAGAAGCTCCTCTAACGGAATGAGCTGAAAATTTGTCTTCTACACCTGCTAAAGACATAATCCATTTAACCCATCTACTAATTGTAGTAGTAGAAACAGAAAGATGAGGAACAACAAAAGAAACAAGAAGTTGAGAAGTGGAGGAAGATAATCTGAAAGGTAAAGTTCTGGATTCATACTCTTTCAGACAAGAAACCACACATAATTTAGGATACTCAAAGAAGTAAGGATAAAAGATAGAGGAGGATAAAGATTTAGTTCTTCTAGATAAAGAGAAAACTACACCTTGAGGAGTAAACATCTTAGAATTATAATCTATAGCTCTAACATCAGAAACCCTTTTACAGGAAAGTAAACATAATAAAGTGGCCAATTTACAAGTTAATTGTTTGAGAGAAAGGTCTTTATTAAGAGGCCAATTATTAAACAGGTTTATTAATAAATCTACATCCCAAAAATAAGAATGTCTAGGAACAGGAGGTTTTTTAACTCTAATGGCCTTAAGGAGTTTTTTAACAGAGGATAACTGACCAATAGGAATATCAGTAATAAGGTAATGTCCGGCTGATATTGCAGATCTAGCAATATTAATAGACCTATATGCTAAACCTGATTTAAATAAAGATGTTAAATAGTTAATGACTTCATTCACAGGAGCTGAAAAGGGATCCAAATTTCTGCCACTGCACCAATCAGACCATCTGAGCCATGCATATCTGTATAATTTCTTAGTACCTGGTGCCCAAGATTCTCGGAGTAGTGATTTAGCCTCTTCTGAAAGACCTTCGAACGACCAGGAACCCCTGAAATCATCCAAGCAATCAGATGAAGGGATCCTTGAACCACAAGGTTGTGGGGTTGTCCTGTCGGGTCCAATAAAAGGTCTTGTTGGAGGGGAAGAAGAAGAGGAGGAAGGTAAGACATTTCTAGAAGAGCTGGAAACCATGATTGTGCTGACCACCATGGAGTTATGAGAAGAATTGAAATAAGATTCCTCCTGACAAACGAAATCGTCCGTGGGATCATTGAAAAAGGAGGGAATGCATAAGCTCCCTTCTCTGGCCATTCCTGAAGGAAAGCATCCGTTGCTAGAGCAAAGGGATCTGGCCTCCAACTGTAATACGGAGTCAGTTGATGATTCAATCGGGAGGCAAAGAGGTCTATGGAAAAAGGACCTCTGCGGAAAAACAGAATTCGAAAAATTTTGGGATTCAGTTTCCAATCGCTGGAGTCTTGAAGGTGACGAGAACCCCAATCTGCCATGATGTTGTTCTGACCCGGAATATACTCTGCTTGGATATGAATGTTGTGGTCCAAGCAGGAATGAATAAAATCTGAAGTTAGGTCTGATAGTATTTTTGATGTAGTACCTCCTAAACGGTTGAGATACCTGACCGCAGAAATATTGTCCATCTTGAGTAAGACAGAAATGGGACGATCTGAATGAATAAAACTCTTTACAGCAAAAGAACCTGCTAAAAGTTCTAAACAATTTATATGCAGATTCTTTTCCTCTGAAGACCACTTTCCTCCTGTGATGAAAGAACCCAATCTGGCTCCCCAACCTGAATTGCTGGCATCTGATTCCAGTATTATCTCGGG
Organism: Bombina bombina; assembly: GCF_027579735.1. Classification (NCBI taxonomy): domain Eukaryota; kingdom Metazoa; phylum Chordata; class Amphibia; order Anura; family Bombinatoridae; genus Bombina; species Bombina bombina. The sequence continues at coordinate 487,042,642 of NC_069505.1, read as the reverse complement.
AGAACAACCAAAAATGGCTCTCCCATTCCAAGCCTCTAAATTGGCTAACCACCATAATAACTCTGATCTTGCTTCTTTGGACAAAGAGATCTTGTGAAAATAAGAGAAACCTTGTCGAAGATAAAATATCTTCAATCTTTGAAGAGCCCTGTAATGAAGGGGAGCTGGAAAAATCGCTTGGATAGATGAGGAAAGTAGCCCAATAATCCGGGCTAAAGTCCGGATCGGAAAAAGAGGTCTCTTGAGTAAAGAAGATATTTCTTTCTTTATTTTGTTTATTTTGTCTGAAGGAAGACTCAAAGTTGCAGAATGGGAGTCTATGAGAAAACCAAGAAATTTTAGAGACTGGGAAGGATTGATTTCTGATTTGTCGAAATTGATAACAAAACCCAAGTTCTGAAGGAGATTTATGGTTAAGTTGAGATGAGAAATTAAACAATGGTGTTCTTGATGCATGATCAGGATGTCGTCTAAATAAATTATAAGACGAACACCCCTCATACGGAGCCAAGCAACTACAGGACGAAGTATCTTCGTAAATGCCCAGGGTGCAGAAGAAAGTCCAAAAGGAAGGCATGTAAATTGCCAAAGGTTGTTTCTCCAAAGAAATCTCAAAAAATTTCTGAAAGAAGGATGAATGGGAACAGAAAGATAAGCATCCTTCAAATCTAGACGGACTAACCAATCCTTTGAAAGAAGACAGTCCCTGAGGAGATGAATTCCTTCCATTTTGAAATGATTGTATTCTAGATGGAAATTTAGATTTCTTAGGTTTATAACAGGGCGAAAAGATCCTTCTTTCTTTTTGACCAGAAACATGTTGCTGATGAAAGAATCTTTTCCTGGTGGGGCTAATTCTATAGCTTGTTTTTTGGCTAAATCTGAAATCTCTTGATCTAGAAGTAGATAATCTGAAAGGGAGAAGTAAATTGGATTTGGAAAGCAAGACTGATAGGGGATTGATATGAAATTTAGATGAAGACCTGACACTGATTGAAGTACCCATGGATCTTGTGTTATTTTTTCCCAATTGTGGATAAATAGGGCAAGTCTGCCTCCTACTTTTTGAGGGAAAAAAGGTATGGAATGATAAATGTTCAAACTTACTTGAGAAGGGTCTTCTAGAAGGTCTCCCTCTGAATGCTCTGGAAGGCCATTGTCTACTTCTTGTAGGAAAGAAGTTGTTGAATGGTGTTGGTGGCACTGGGTTGTTCTGGAAGAAAGGCCTTGAGGAAAAAACTGAGCGGCCAGGAAAGCGGCCTCTTCCTTTCCCGGCCCTGTCAAAAACTCTGTTGTTTTGATTAAAAATTTTCTTTGTTTGGGTCTTAATCTTATTAAGGGAATTCAAGGAAGAAACATAATTAGATAATTCTTTTAACCCAGCATCCCCAAATAAAAAGCCTTTAGCCTTTTTTCCCATTTCTTTGGGTGCAAAGTCAGATAATTTGGGATCAATTTTCCTTAGTAGAAGTCTCCTTCTTTGACAGGATAAAGCAGAATTGGAATCACCAATTAAATATACTAAACGTTGAACCCATTGTTTAATCACTGAAGGGTCAACCTGAGAATCTTTAGAAATTGCGTCCTCAGACAACTCTAATAATTTGGTAACTGGACCCAGAGTGTCCAACAATTTGTCTTGGCAGGCCTTTAGAAACCTGTCAGGTCCTTTTCTGATATTAAAATTCTTGGTCCCAATAAATTTTAATAAGTTAAGGTCAATTTCAGGAGTGGCATGAGCCAAACTAGGTAACTCTGGTCTAGGGCACTCAGCCCTTAAAATACTCTTAGATTTTTTAGAAAGAGGTCTCCTTATATAGAAAGCAACAAACTTAGAAACTCTTTTAGACGGTCTCCAATTAGAGGACCTGGGATGTTCTATGTCATCGGGGTCTAAATAAGATTCCCCAGCATTATCTAATAATATAGGTTTTTTGGATTTATTAGATTTCTTAGATCTTTTATATTTAGGGGAATCATTGTTTGAGGATGATGAGTCTGAAACATCCTCATAAAGAGAATCATTATTTTCCTCTTTATTTTCATCTTTATTTTCATCATTATCATAAAATTTGTCAGAATTATAGGAGTCGTCTGACTCAGTTGTTGAAACAGTGTCAACATAAAACTTGCGCTTTAGTTTTTGTTTCTTGGGTTTAAAAGAAACATTATCAGAATCCTCAGAGGAATCATTTTGTAAATTCTTTATAAGCGCTGACTCATTGTCTGAACTATGCAGGCTTTTATTTAATTTATCAGAAGAAATGACAGTTGAATTTCCATTAGGATTAGAATTTAAATGTTTTCTTTTACTGGTTGCTTTTCTGTGAATTTGGCCAGAGGTATTAACTGCAACCATTACAGACTGCATCTGTTGTTGAAGGGAAGCCATAGAAGACATAATGTCTTGTAAAGATTTATTAGAAACATCAGAAATGTTTTCATTAGACATGTTAAAATAAGCAAATTATAATGATGTTGAAATAATAATATTAATATTCAGCTTAGTAAATATATATAATTGAATTAGAATAAATTTTGTGAATAAAAAACTAAAAACCAAATTATATATTTCTAGGCAATTACAGGGAATCAAACTGAGGACCTTGTATATTAAAACTTGACAAGCTAACCACACAGCTATATCAAAAGTTAAGAATTTGGGAAGCTACCAAATACTTAACAAAAAGAAATATGACACAATGTAAAAATAAAAAATCAAACGATTTGCAACAAAAGTTGCTAAACTTGTTAATAAGCAGAAACGGCTGAAGGGATGACTGAAAGTGACAGGGCTGAGGCGGATCTGAGGGCGGGAAAAGAAAGTGTGATGCGTCACTAACAGGGGGCGGAGATAAGGGCCGACTATGAATAAACCCTTGCAGAAGGACAGAGCAACCGGAGAAGCAAGGAGACAAGGAATGAAAGCCAAAAAACGGAACGAAAACACAAGGGAAGTAATAAACTACCAGACTAACAGTGAGTTTAATACAGAAGTAAACAAATTAATAAGACATGAAAATTAGGAATTATATTTGGTAAAAAACGGCAATAAGCAGTTTAATAAACACAAAGAAAGTACAAAAGCATAAATAAGAATTGTATTAAAACAACAAATAAACAATTTATGTATTCAACAATGAAATTAAAATATACTTAACGTCTGTTCAGCAAAGTGAAAAGAGGATTAGCTGTTGGGACTGTTACCTCTTATACCTCTGCATGTTATCTTATTGGCTGTTATCTAGTTACATAACCTGTTACTGTAACCTCATTGGTTGAATTTTTTCTGTATTATTTATTCAAAATTTTCAATGCTTTTAATTGCTGTCTGTTCAGTAAAGGAAAAGTTATTGCAAAATAGGAGTCTCTGTCCTTGTAATAAAATCAGATCTCATTACTATATCACACTGTGTACATATACATGTGTCTTTATCTTATATCTGTAGGTATAATCAGATCTCATTACTTTATCACACTGTGTACATATACATGTGTCTGTATCTTATATATGTAGGTATAATCAGATCTCATTACTGTATCACATTATGTACATATACATGTGTCTGTATCTTATATCTGTAGGTATAATCAGATCTCCTTACTGTATCACATTGTGTACATATACATGTGTCTTTATGTTATATCTGTAGGTATACGATCTCATTACCATATCACATTGTGTACATATACATGTGTCTTTATGTTATATCTGTAAGTATAATCAGATCTCATTACTGTATAACACTGTGTACATATACATGTGTCTGTATCATATCTGTAGGTATAATCAGATCTCATTACTGTATCACATTATGTACATATACATGTGTCTTTATCTTATATCTGTAGGTATAATCAGATCTCATTACTTTATCACATTGTGTACATATACATGTGTCTTTATCTTATATCTGTAGGTATAATCAGATCTCATTACTGTATCACATTGTGTACATATACATGTGTCTGTATCTTATATCTGTAGGTATAAACAGATCTCATTACTGTATCACACTGTGTGCATATACATGTGTCTTTATCTTATATATGCAGGTATAATCAGATCTCATTACTATATCACACTGTGTACATATACATGTGTCTTTATCTTATATCTGTAGGTATAATCAGATCTTATTACTGTATCACATTGTGTACATATACATGTGTCTGTATCATATCTATAGGTATAATCAGATCTCATTACTTTATCACACTGTGTACATATACATGTGTCTTTATCTTATATCTGTAGGTATAATCAGATCTCATTACTGTATCACATTGTGTACATATACATGTGTCTGTATCTTATATCTGTAGGTATAATCAGATCTCATTACATTATCATATTGTGTAAATATACATGTGTCTTTATCTTATATCTGTAGGTATAATCAGATCTCATTACTGTATCACACTTTGTACATATACATGTGTCTTTATCTTATATCTGTAGGTATAATCAGATCTCATTACTGTATCACACTGTGTACATATACATGTGTCTTTATCTTATATCTGTAGGTATAATCAGATCTCATTACTGTATCACACTGTGTACATATACATGTGTCTGTATCTTATATCTGTAGGTATAATCAGATCTCATTACTGTATCACATTGTGTACATATACATGTGTCTTTATCTTATATCTGTAGGTATAATCAGATCGCATTACTTTATCACATTGTGTACATATACATGTGTCTGTATCTTATATCTGTAGGTATAATCAGATCTCATTACTGTATAACACTGTGTACATATACATGTGTCTTTATCTTATATCTGTGGGTATAATCATATCTCATTACTGTATCACATTGTGTACATATACATGTGTGTTTATCTTATATCTGTAGGTATAATCAGATCTCATTAGTGTATCACATTGTGTACATATACTTGTGTCTGTATCTCATATCTGTAGGTATAATCAGATCTCATTACTGTATCACACTGTGTACATATACATGTGTCTTTATCTAATATCTATAGGTATAATCAGATCTCATTACTGTATCACATTGTGTACATATACATGTCTTTATCTTATATCTGTAGGTATAATCAGATCTCATTACTTTATCACACTGTGTACATATACATGTGTCTGTATCTTATATCTGCAGGTATAATCAGATCTTATTACATTATCACACTGTGTACATATACATGTGTCTTTATCTTATATCTGTAGGTATAATCAGATCTCATTACATTATCACATTGTGTACATATACATGTGTCTTTATCTTATATCTGTAGGTATAATCAGATCTCATTACTGTATCATATTGTGTACATATACATGTGTCTTTATCTTATATCTGTAGGTATAATCAGATCTGTGTACATATACATGTATCTGTATCTTATATCTGAAGGTATAATCAGATCTCATTACTGTATCACATTGTGTACATATACATGTGTATTTATCTTATATCTGTAGGTATAATCAGATCTCATTACTGTATCACACTGTGTACATATACATGTGTATTTATCTTATATCTGTAGGTATAATCAGATCTCATTACCTTATCACATTGTGTACACATACATGTGTATTTATCTTATATCTGTAGGTATAATCAGATCTCATTACTGTATCACACTGTGTACATATACATGTGTCTTTATCTAATATCTGTAGGCATAATCAGATCTCATTACTGTATCACATTGTGTACATATACATGTGTTTTTATCTTATATCTGTAGGTATAATCAGATCTCATTACTTTATCACACTGTGTACATATACATGTGTCTTTATCTAATATCTATAGGTATAATCAGATCTCATTACTGTATCACAATGTGTACATATACATGTCTTTATCTTATATCTGTAGGTATAATCAGATCTCATTACTTTATCACACTGTGTACATATACATGTGTCTGTATCTTATATCTGTAGGTATAATCAGATCTTATTACATTATCACACTGTGTACATATACATGTGTCTTTATCTTATATCTGTAGGTATAATCAGATCTCATTACATTATCACATTGTGTACATATACATGTGTCTTTATCTTATATCTGTAGGTATAATCAGATCTCATTACTGTATCATATTGTGTACATATACATGTGTCTTTATCTTATATCTGTAGGTATAATCAGATCTGTGTACATATACATGTATCTGTATCTTATATCTGTAGGTATAATCAGATCTCATTACTGTATCACATTGTGTACATATACATGTGTCTGTATCTTATATCTGTAGGTATAAACAGATCTCATTACTGTATCACACTGTGTGCATATACATGTGTCTTTATCTTATATATGTAGGTATAATCAGATCTCATTACTATATCACACTGTGTACATATACATGTGTCTTTATCTTATATCTGTAGGTATAATCAGATCTTATTACTGTATCACATTGTGTACATATACATGTGTCTGTATCATATCTATAGGTATAATCAGATCTCATTACTTTATCACACTATGTACATATACATGTGTCTTTATCTTATATCTGTAGGTATAATCAGATCTCATTACTGTATCACATTGTGTACATATACATGTGTCTGTATCTTATATCTGTAGGTATAATCAGATCTCATTACATTATCATATTGTGTAAATATACATGTGTCTTTATCTTATATCTGTAGGTATAATCAGATCTCATTACTGTATCACACTTTGTACATATACATGTGTCTTTATCTTATATCTGTAGGTATAATCAGATCTCATTACTGTATCACACTGTGTACATATACATGTGTCTTTATCTTATATCTGTAGGTATAATCAGATCTCATTACTGTATCACACTGTGTACATATACATGTGTCTGTATCTTATATCTGTAGGTATAATCAGATCTCATTACTGTATCACATTGTGTACATATACATGTGTCTTTATCTTATATCTGTAGGTATAATCAGATCGCATTACTTTATCACATTGTGTACATATACATGTGTGTTTATCTTATATCTGTAGGTATAATCAGATCTCATTACTGTATCACATTGTGTACATATACATGTGTGTTTATCTTATATCTGTAGGTATAATCAGATCTCATTACTGTATCACATTGTGTACATATACTTGTGTCTGTATCTTATATCTGTAGGTATAATCAGATCTCATTACTGTATCACACTGTGTACATATACATGTGTCTTTATCTAATATCTATAGGTATAATCAGATCTCATTACTGTATCACATTGTGTACATATACATGTCTTTATCTTATATCTGTAGGTATAATCAGATCTCATTACATTATCACATTGTGTACATATACATGTGTCTTTATCTTATATCTGTAGGTATAATCAGATCTCATTACTGTATCATATTGTGTACATATACATGTGTCTTTATCTTATATCTGTAGGTATAATCAGATCTGTGTACATATACACGTATCTGTATCTTATATCTGAAGGTATAATCAGATCTCATTACTGTATCACATTGTGTACATATACATGTGTATTTATCTTATATCTGTAGGTATAATCAGATCTCATTACTGTATCACACTGTGTACATATACATGTGTATTTATCTTATATCTGTAGGTATAATCAAATCTCATTACCTTATCACATTGTGTACGCATACATGTGTATTTATCTTATATCTGTAGGTATAATCAGATCTCATTACTGTATCACACTGTGTACATATACATGTGTCTTTATCTAATATCTGTAGGCATAATCAGATCTCATTACTGTATCACATTGTGTACATACACATGTGTTTTTATCTTATATCTGTAGGTATAATCAGATCTCATTACTTTATCACACTGTGTACATATACATGTGTCTTTATCTAATATCTATAGGTATAATCAGATCTCATTACTGTATCACATTGTGTACATATACATGTCTTTATCTTATATCTGTAGGTATAATCAGATCTCATTACTTTATCACACTGTGTACATATACATGTGTCTGTATCTTATATCTGTAGGTATAATCAGATCTTATTACATTATCACACTGTGTACATATACATGTGTCTTTATCTTATATCTGTAGGTATAATCAGATCTCATTACATTATCACATTGTGTACATATACATGTGTCTTTATCTTATATCTGTAGGTATAATCAGATCTCATTACTGTATCATATTGTGTACATATACATGTGTCTTTATCTTATATCTGTAGGTATAATCAGATCTGTGTACATATACATGTATCTGTATCTTATATCTGAAGGTATAATCAGATCTCATTACTGTATCACATTGTGTACATATACATGTGTATTTATCTTATATCTGTAGGTATAATCAGATCTCATTACTGTATCACACTGTGTACATATACATGTGTATTTATCTTATATCTGTAGGTATAATCAGATCTCATTACCTTATCACATTGTGTACACATACATGTGTATTTATCTTATATCTGTAGGTATAATCAGATCTCATTACTGTATCACACTGTGTACATATACATCTGTCTTTATCTAATATCTGTAGGCATAATCAGATCTCATTACTGTATCACATTGTGTACATATACATGTGTTTTTATCTTATATCTGTAGGTATAATCAGATCTCATTACTTTATCACATTGTGTACATATACATGTGTTTTTATCTTATATCTGTAGGTATAATCAGATCTCATTACTTTATCACATTGTGTACATATACATGTGTTTTTATCTTATATCTGTAGGTATAATCAGATCTCATTACTTTATCACATTGTGTACATATACATGTGTCTTTATCTTATATCTGTAGGTATAATCAGATCTCATTACTTTATCACACTGTGTACATATACATGTGTCTTTATCTTATATCTGTAGGTATAATCAGATCTCATTACTTTATCACATTGTGTACATATGCATGTGTTTTTATCTTATATCTGTAGGTATAATCATATCTCATTACTTTATCACATTGTGTACATATACATGTGTTTTTATCTTATATCTGTAGGTATAATCAGATCTCATTACTTTATCACATTGTGTACATATACATGTGTCTGTATCTTATATCTGTAGGTATAATCAGATCTCATTACTGTATCACACTGTGTACATATACATGTGTCTTTATCTTATATCTGTAGGTATAATCAGATCTCATTACTGTATCACACTGTGTACATATACATGCTTCTTCATCTTATATCTGTAGGTATAATCAGATCTCCTTACTGTATCACATTGTGAACATATACATGTGTCTGTATCTTATATCTGTAGGTATAATCAGATCTGATTACTTTATCATACTGTGTACATATACATGTGTCTGTATCTTATATCTGTAGGTATAATCAGATCTCATTACTTTATCACATTGTGTACTTATACATGTGTCTTTATCTTATATCTGTTGGTATAATCAGATCTCATTACTGTATCACACTGTGTACATATACATGTGTCTGTATCTTATATATGTAGGTATAATCAGATCTCATTACATTATCACATTGTGTACATATACATGTGTCTTTATCTTATATCTGTAGGTATAATGAGATCTCATTACTTTATCACATTGTATACATATACATGTGTCTTTATCTTATATCTGTTGGTATAATCAGATCTCATTACTGTATCACACTGTGTACATATACATGTGTCTGTATCTTATATCTGTAGGTATAATCAGATCTCATTACTATATCACACCATGTACATATACATGTGTCTGTATCTTATATATGTAGATATAATCATATCTCATTACATTATCACATTGTGTACATATACATGTGTCTTTATCTTATATCTGTAGGTATAATCATATCTCATTACATTATCACATTGTGTACATATACAGGTGTTTTTATCTTATATCTGTAGGCATAATCAGATCTCATTACTTTACCACATTGTGTACATATACATGTGTCTTTATCTTATATCTGTAGGTATAATCAGATCTCATTACTTTATCACACTGTTTACATATACATGTGTCTGTATCTTATATCTGTAGGTATAATCAGATCTCATTACTGTATCACATTGTGTACATATACATGTATCTTTATCTTATATCTGTAGGTATAATCAGATCTCTCATTACTTTATCACATTGTGTACATATACATGTGTATTTATCTTATATCTTTAGGTATAATCAGATCTCATTACTGTATCACACTGTGTACATATACATGTGTCTTTATCTTATATCTGTAGGCATAATCAGATCTCATTACTGTATCACACTGTGTACATATACATGTGTCTGTATCTTATATCTGTAGGTATAATCAGATCTTATTACTTTATCACACTGTGTACATATACATGTGTATGTATCTTATATCTGTAGGTATAATCAGATCTTATTACTTTATCACATTGTGTACATATACATGTGTATTTATCTTATATCTTTAGGTATAATCAGATCTCATTACTGTATCACATTGTGTACATATACATGTGTCTTTATCTTATACCTGTAGGTATAATCAGATCTCATTACTGTATCACATTGTGTATATATACATGTGTCTGTGTCTTATATCTGTAGGTATAATCAGATCTCATTACTTTATCACATTGTATAATGTACACATTGTGATACTCATTCTTCACTCAGGGGTCTAATGTGATGGTACTCATTCTTCACTCAGCGGTCTAATGTGATGGTACTAATTCTTCACTCAGCGGTCTAATGTGATGGTACTCATTCTTCACTCAGTGGTCTAATGTGATGGTATTCATTCTTCACTCAGGGGTCTAATGTGATGGTACTCATTCTTCACTCAGCGGTCTAATGTGATGGTACTCATTCTTCACTCAGGGGTCTAATGTGATGGTACTCATTCTTCACTCAGGGGTCCAATGTGAAGGTATTCATTCTTCACTCAGCAATCTAATGTGATGGTACTCATTCTTCACTCAGGGGTCTAATGTGATGGTATTCATTCTTCACTCAGGGGTCTAATGTGATGGTATTCATTCTTCACTCAGGGGTCTAATGTGATGGTATTCATTCTTCACTCAGGGGGTCTAATGTGATGGTACTCATTCTTCACTCAGCGGTCTAATGTGATGGTACTCATTCTTCACTCAGAGGTCTAATGTGATGGTACTCATTCTTCACTCAGGGGTCTAATGTAATGGTATTCATTCTTCACTCAGCGGTCTAATGTGCTGGTACTCATTCTTCACTCAGGGGTCTAATGTGATGGTATTCATTCTTCACTCAGGGGTCTAATGTGATGGTATTCATTCTTCACTCAGGGGTCTAATGTGATGGTATTCATTCTTCACTCAGGGGGTCTAATGTGATGGTACTCATTCTTCACTCAGGGGTCTAATGTGATGGTACTCATTCTTCACTCAGTTGTCTAATGTGATGGTATTCATTCTTCACTCAGGGGTCTAATGTGATGGTATTCATTCTTCACTCAGGGGTCTAATGTGATGGTATTCATTCTTCACTCAGGGGTCTAATGTGATGGTACTCATTCTTCACTCAGGGGTCTAATGTGATGGTACTAATTCTTCACTCAGCGGTCTAATGTGATGGTACTCATTCTTCACTCAGGGGTCTAATGTGATGGTACTCATTCTTTACTCAGGGGTCTAATGTGATGGTACTCATTCTTCACTCAGTGGTCTAATGTGATGGTACTCATTCTTCACTCAGTGGTCTAATGTGATGGTATTCATTCTTCACTCAGGGGTCTAATGTGATGGTAATCATTCTTCACTCAGTGGTCTAATGTGATGGTACTCATTCTTCACTCAGCGGTCTAATGTGATGGTACTCATTCTTCACTCAGCGGTCTAATGTGACGGTACTCATTCTTCACTCAGCGGTCTAATGTGATGGTATTCATTCTTCACTCAGGGGTCTAATGTGACGGTACTCATTCTTCACTCAGCGGTCTAATGTGATGGTACTCATTCTTCACTCAGGGGTCTAATGTGATGGTACTCATTCTTCACTCAGGGGTCTAATGTAATGGTATTCATTCTTCACTCAGCGGTCTAATGTGCTGGTACTCATTCTTCACTCAGGGGTCTAATGTGATGGTATTCATTCTTCACTCAGGGGTCTAATGTGATGGTATTCATTCTTCACTCAGGGGTCTAATGTGATGGTATTCATTCTTCACTCAGGGGGTCTAATGTGATGGTACTCATTCTTCACTCAGCGGTCTTATGTGATGGTACTCATTCTTCACTCAGAGGTCTAATGTGATGGTACTCATTCTTCACTCAGGGGTCTAATGTAATGGTATTCATTCTTCACTCAGGGGTCTAATGTGATGGTATTCATTCTTCACTCAGGGGTCTAATGTGATGGTATTCATTCTTCACTCAGGGGTCTAATGTGATGGTATTCATTCTTCACTCAGGGGGTCTAATGTGATGGTACTCATTCTTCACTCAGCGGGCTAATGTGATGGTACTCATTCTTCACTCAGGGGTCTAATGTGATGGTACTCATTCTTCACTCAGTTGTCTAATGTGATGGTATTCATTCTTCACTCAGGGGTCTAATGTGATGGTATTCATTCTTCACTCAGGGGTCTAATGTGATGGTATTCATTCTTCACTCAGGGGTCTAATGTGATGGTACTCATTCTTCACTCAGGGGTCTAATGTGATGGTACTCATTCTTCACTCAGTGGTCTAATGTGATGGTACTCATTCTTCACTCAGGGGTCTAATGTGATGGTATTCATTCTTCACTCAGGGGTCTAATGTGATGGTATTCATTCTTCACTCAGGGGTCTAATGTGATGGTATTCATTCTTCACTCAGGGGGTCTAATGTGATGGTACTCATTCTTCACTCAGCGGTCTAATGTGATGGTACTCATTCTTCACTCAGAGGTCTAATGTGATGGTACTCATTCTTCACTCAGGGGTCTAATGTAATGGTATTCATTCTTCACTCAGCGGTCTAATGTGCTGGTTCTCATTCTTCACTTAGGGGTCTAATGTGATGGTATTCATTCTTCACTCAGGGGTCTAATGTGATGGTATTCATTCTTCACTCAGGGGTCTAATGTGATGGTATTCATTCTTCATTCAGGGGGTCTAATGTGATGGTACTCATTCTTCACTCAGCGGGCTAATGTGATGGTACTCATTCTTCACTCAGGGGTCTAATGTGATGGTACTCATTCTTCACTCAGTTGTCTAATGTGATGGTATTCATTCTTCACTCAGGAGTCTAATGTGATGGTACTCATTCTTCACTCAGGGGTCTAATGTGATGGTACTAATTCTTCACTCAGCGGTCTAATGTGATGGTACTCATTCTTCACTCAGGGGTCTAATGTGATGGTACTCATTCTTCACTCAGGGGTCTAATGTGATGGTACTCATTCTTCACTCAGTGGTCTAATGTGATGGTACTCATTCTTCACTCAGTGGTCTAATGTGATGGTATTCATTCTTCACTCAGGGGTCTAATGTGATGGTAATCATTCTTCACTCAGCGGTCTAATGTGATGGTACTCATTCTTCACTCAGCGGTCTAATGTGATGGTACTCATTCTTCACTCAGCGGTCTAATGTGATGGTACTCATTCTTCACTCAGCGGTCTAATGTGACGGTACTCATTCTTCACTCAGCGGTCTAATGTGATGGTATTCATTCTTCACTCAGGGGTCTAATGTGACGGTACTAATTCTTCACTCAGCGGTCTAATGTGATGGTACTCATTCTTCACTCAGGGGTCTAATGTGATGGTACTCATTCTTCACTCAGGGGTCTAATGTAATGGTATTCATTCTTCACTCAGCGGTCTAATGTGCTGGTACTCATTCTTCACTCAGGGGTCTAATGTGATGGTATTCATTCTTCACTCAGGGGTCTAATGTGATGGTATTCATTCTTCACTCAGGGGTCTAATGTGATGGTATTCATTCTTCACTCAGGGGGTCTAATGTGATGGTACTCATTCTTCACTCAGCGGGCTAATGTGATGGTACTCATTCTTCACTCAGGGGTCTAATGTGATGGTACTCATTCTTCACTCAGTTGTCTAATGTGATGGTATTCATTCTTCACTAAGGGGTCTAATGTGATGGTATTCATTCTTCACTCAGGGGTCTAATGTGATGGTATTCATTCTTCACTCAGGGGTCTAATGTGATGGTACTCATTCTTCACTCAGGGGTCTAATGTGATGGTACTCATTCTTCACTCAGTGGTCTAATGTGATGGTACTCATTCTTCACTCAGGGGTCTAATGTGATGGTATTCATTCTTCACTCAGGGGTCTAATGTGATGGTATTCATTCTTCACTCAGGGGTCTAATGTGATGGTATTCATTCTTCACTCAGGGGGTCTAATGTGATGGTACTCATTCTTCACTCTAGGTCTAATGTGCTGGTACTCATTCTTCACTCAGGGGTCTAATGTGATGGTATTCATTCTTCACTCAGGGGTCTAATGTGATGGTATTCATTCTTCACTCAGGGGTCTAATGTGATGGTATTCATTCTTCACTCAGGGGGTCTAATGTGATGGTACTCATTCTTCACTCAGCGGGCTAATGTGATGGTACTCATTCTTCACTCAGGGGTCTAATGTGATGGTACTCATTCTTCACTCAGTTGTCTAATGTGATGGTATTCATTCTTCACTCAGGGGTCTAATGTGATGGTATTCATTCTTCACTCAGGGGTCTAATGTGATGGTATTCATTCTTCACTCAGGGGTCTAATGTGATGGTACTCATTCTTCACTCAGGGGTCTAATGTGATGGTACTCATTCTTCACTCAGTGGTCTAATGTGATGGTACTCATTCTTCACTCAGGGGTCTAATGTGATGGTATTCATTCTTCACTCAGGGGTCTAATGTGATGGTATTCATTCTTCACTCAGGGGTCTAATGTGATGGTATTCATTCTTCACTCAGGGGGTCTAATGTGATGGTACTCATTCTTCACTCAGCGGTCTAATGTGATGGTACTCATTCTTCACTCAGAGGTCTAATGTGATGGTACTCATTCTTCACTCAGGGGTCTAATGTAATGGTATTCATTCTTCACTCAGCGGTCTAATGTGCTGGTACTCATTCTTCACTTAGGGGTCTAATGTGATGGTATTCATTCTTCACTCAGGGGTCTAATGTGATGGTATTCATTCTTCACTCAGGGGTCTAATATGATGGTATTCATTCTTCATTCAGGGGGTCTAATGTGATGGTACTCATTCTTCACTCAGCGGGCTAATGTGATGGTACTCATTCTTCACTCAGGGGTCTAATGTGATGGTACTCATTCTTCACTCAGTTGTCTAATGTGATGGTATTCATTCTTCACTCAGGGGTCTAATGTGATGGTACTCATTCTTCACTCAGGGGTCTAATGTGATGGTACTAATTCTTCACTCAGCGGTCTAATGTGATGGTACTCATTCTTCACTCAGGGGTCTAATGTGATGGTACTCATTCTTCACTCAGGGGTCTAATGTGATGGTACTCATTCTTCACTCAGTGGTCTAATGTGATGGTACTCATTCTTCACTCAGTGGTCTAATGTGATGGTATTCATTCTTCACTCAGGGGTCTAATGTGATGGTAATCATTCTTCACTCAGCGGTCTAATGTGATGGTACTCATTCTTCACTCAGCGGTCTAATGTGATGGTACTCATTCTTCACTCAGCGGTCTAATGTGATGGTACTCATTCTTCACTCAGCGGTCTAATGTGACGGTACTCATTCTTCACTCAGCGGTCTAATGTGATGGTATTCATTCTTCACTCAGGGGTCTAATGTGACGGTACTAATTCTTCACTCAGCGGTCTAATGTGATGGTACTCATTCTTCACTCAGGGGTCTAATGTGATGGTACTCATTCTTCACTCAGGGGTCTAATGTAATGGTATTCATTCTTCACTCAGCGGTCTAATGTGCTGGTACTCATTCTTCACTCAGGGGTCTAATGTGATGGTATTCATTCTTCACTCAGGGGTCTAATGTGATGGTATTCATTCTTCACTCAGGGGTCTAATGTGATGGTATTCATTCTTCACTCAGGGGGTCTAATGTGATGGTACTCATTCTTCACTCAGCGGGCTAATGTGATGGTACTCATTCTTCACTCAGGGGTCTAATGTGATGGTACTCATTCTTCACTCAGTTGTCTAATGTGATGGTATTCATTCTTCACTCAGGGGTCTAATGTGATGGTATTCATTCTTCACTCAGGGGTCTAATGTGATGGTATTCATTCTTCACTCAGCGGTCTAATGTGATGGTACTCATTCTTCACTCAGCGGTCTAATGTGATGGTACTCATTCTTCACTCAGCGGTCTAATGTGACGGTACTCATTCTTCACTCAGCGGTCTAATGTGATGGTATTCATTCTTCACTCAGGGGTCTAATGTGACGGTACTCATTCTTCACTCAGCGGTCTAATGTGATGGTACTCATTCTTCACTCAGGGGTCTAATGTGATGGTACTCATTCTTCACTCAGGGGTCTAATGTGATGGTATTCATTCTTCACTCAGGGGGTCTAATGTGATGGTACTCATTCTTCACTCAGCGGGCTAATGTGATGGTACTCATTCTTCACTCAGGGGTCTAATGTGATGGTACTCATTCTTCACTCAGTTGTCTAATGTGATGGTATTCATTCTTCACTCAGGGGTCTAATGTGATGGTATTCATTCTTCACTCAGGGGTCTAATGTGATGGTATTCATTCTTCACTCAGGGGTCTAATGTGATGGTATTCATTCTTCACTCAGGGGTCTAATCTGATGGTACTCATTCTTCACTCAGGGGTCTAATGTGATGGTACTCATTCTTCACTCAGTGGTCTAATGTGATGGTACTCATTCTTCACTCAGGGGTCTAATGTGATGGTACTCATTCTTCACTCAGCGGTCAAATGTGATGGTACTCATTCTTCACTCAGGGGTCTAATGTGATGGTACTCATTCTTCACTCAGGGGTCTAATGTGATGGTACTCATTCTTCAATCAGCGGTCTAATGTGATGGTATTCATTCTTCACTCAGGGGTCTAATGTGATGGTATTCATTCTTCACTCAGCGGTCTAATGTGATGGTACTCATTCTTCACTCAGCGGTCTAATGTGATGGTACTCATTCTTCACTCAGAGGTCTAATGTGATGGTATTCATTCTTCACTCAGCGGTCTAATGTGATGGTATTTATTCTTCACTCAGCGGTCTAATGTGATGGTATTCATTCTTCACTCAGGGGTCTAATGTGATGGTATTTATTCTTCACTCAGCGGTCTAATGTGATGGTATTCATTCTTCACTCAGCAGTCTAATGTGATGGTATTCATTCTTCACTCAGGGGTCTAATGTGATGGTATTTATTCTTCACTCAGCGGTCTAATGTGATGGTATTCATTCTTCACTCAGGGGTCTAATGTGATGGTATTTATTCTTCACTCAGCGGTCTAATGTGATGGTATTCATTCTTCACTCAGGGGTCTAATGTGATGGTACTCATTCTTCACTCAGCGGTCTAATGTGATGGTATTCATTCTTCACTCAGCGGTCTAATGTGATGGTACTCATTCTTCACTCAGGGGTCTAATGTGATGGTATTCATTCTTCACTCAGGGGGTCTAATGTGATGGTACTCATTCTTCACTCAGTGGGCTAATGTGATGGTACTTATTCTTCACTCAGGGGTCTAATGTGATGGTACTCATTCTTCACTCAGTTGTCTAATGTGATGGTATTCATTCTTCACTCAGGGGTCTAATGTGATGGTATTCATTCTTCACTCAGGGGTCTAATGTGATGGTATTCATTCTTCACTCAGGGGTCTAATGTGATGGTACTCATTCTTCACTCAGGGGTCTAATGTGATGGTACTCATTCTTCACTCAGTGGTCTAATGTGATGGTACTCATTCTTCACTCAGGGGTCTAATGTGATGGTACTCATTCTTCACTCAGCGGTCAAATGTGATGGTACTCATTCTTCACTCAGGGGTCTAATGTGATGGTACTCATTCTTCACTCAGGGGTCTAATGTGATGGTACTCATTCTTCAATCAGCGGTCTAATGTGATGGTATTCATTCTTCACTCAGGGGTCTAATGTGATTGTATTCATTCTTCACTCAGCGGTCTAATGTGATGGTACTCATTCTTCACTCAGGGGTCTAATGTGATGGTACTCATTCTTCACTCAGCGGTCTAATGTGATGGTACTCATTCTTCACTCAGGGGTCTAATGTGATGGTATTCATTCTTCACTCAGGGGTCTAATGTGATGGTACTCATTCTTCACTCAGGGGTCTAATGTGATGGTACTCATTCTTCACTCAGCGGTCTAATGTGATGGTACTCATTCTTCACTCAGAGGTCTAATGTGATGGTATTCATTCTTCACTCAGCGGTCTAATGTGATGGTATTTATTCTTCACTCAGCGGTCTAATGTGATGGTATTCATTCTTCACTCAGGGGGTCTAATGTGACGGTACTCATTCTTCACTCAGCGGTCTAATGTGATGGTACTCATTCTTCACTCAGGGGTCTAATGTGATGGTACTCATTCTTCACTCAGGGGTCTAATGTGATGGTATTCATTCTTCACTCAGGGGGTCTAATGTGATGGTACTCATTCTTCACTCAGCGGGCTAATGTGATGGTACTCATTCTTCACTCAGGGGTCTAATGTGATGGTACTCATTCTTCACTCAGTTGTCTAATGTGATGGTATTCATTCTTCACTCAGGGGTCTAATGTGATGGTATTCATTCTTCACTCAGGGGTCTAATGTGATGGTATTCATTTTTCACTCAGGGGTCTAATGTGATGGTACTCATTCTTCACTCAGGGGTCTAATGTGATGGTACTCATTCTTCACTCAGTGGTCTAATGTGATGGTACTCATTCTTCACTCAGGGGTCTAATGTGATGGTACGCATTCTTCACTCAGCGGTCAAATGTGATGGTACTCATTCTTCACTCAGGGGTCTAATGTGATGGTACTCATTCTTCACTCAGGGGTCTAATGTGATGGTACTCATTCTTCAATCAGCGGTCTAATGTGATGGTATTCATTCTTCACTCAGGGGTCTAATGTGATGGTATTCATTCTTCACTCAGCGGTCTAATGTGATGGTACTCATTCTTCACTCAGGGGTCTAATGTGATGGTACTCATTCTTCACTCAGCGGTCTAATGTGATGGTACTCATTCTTCACTCAGGGGTCTAATGTGATGGTATTCATTCTTCACTCAGGGGTCTAATGTGATGGTACTCATTCTTCACTCAGGGGTCTAATGTGATGGTACTCATTCTTCACTCAGCGGTCTAATGTGATGGTACTCATTCTTCACTCAGAGGTCTAATTTGATGGTATTCATTCTTCACTCAGCGGTCTAATGTGATGGTATTTATTCTTCACTCAGCGGTCTAATGTGATGGTATTCATTCTTCACTCAGGGGTCTAATGTGATGGTATTTATTCTTCACTCAGCGGTCTAATGTGATGGTATTCATTCTTCACTCAGCGGTCTAATGTGATGGTATTCATTCTTCACTCAGGGGTCTAATGTGATGGTATTTATTCTTCACTCAGCGGTCTAATGTGATGGTATTCATTCTTCACTCAGGGGTCTAATGTGATGGTATTTATTCTTCACTCAGCGGTATAATGTGATGGTATTCATTCTTCACTCAGGGGTCTAATGTGATGGTACTTGTGACAGACCCTTCTGTCAGGACTGAAAGAGTTAACTGTGTTTAGCTTTAAGAATCTAATTTCTAAAGACAGGTTTTCTGGCCTCAGCTATTGTGTGCTATAATTACATTTAAGTAATAAACAGGCCATTGTTTAATCACCCTCAGAGAACAGACGCTAGGTGATAAGACAAGCCAAATGTGTTTAAGTTGTTATCTGCCTAAGTAAAGTATTTAAGTAATATAATTCTATTGTATCATGTCAAGGGCGCTTCTCCCTTTTATCTAATGTACAACATTCTTTCAACCCCCATCTGAGGGGGGGGTCAAAAACCTGTATAAATCTGTGTGCTGCCTTCAAATAAAGTTGTCATTCTGTTTTAAACCTGAAACTGGCTGGGTTGTGAATTGCTGATTGTCTATGCAGGACATTGTTCATCTGGGGTTAACCCTTGGTACACAGTTGGTACCGTAACATTGGTGGCAAGCGACGGGAGAATCCTTATCGCCCAGAAGAGCAACTACACAAGCCAGTAACCTCAGGAAGAGGGGGATTATTACAATACTGACTAAGATGGAAAGAGTACCAGGGACAGAAGGAACCAATGGGCCCAGCATATCAGACAGAACCCCTGAAGAAGCAAGCTTTGATCGGGCGGTTAAAATAAGACTGGCATATTATGGCCCCAACCCATCTGCCGAAATTATCGACCGGGTCATAGCAGCTGTGGAGGCCAACCTACTTCGCCAAAGCGGCGCTGCAGCAGCCCAAGTCACAGCAACCCCAGTGGAAAAGGGAAAAGTAAATTTTGCAGCTTTTAAAAACTTCCTGGAAACAGAAGGAGAGATTGATGGGTACCTTGCAGATTTTGAGAGGCAATGTGCACTACACAAGGTACCCGCAGAGGACTGGGTCACGATATTATCCGGAAAATTATCCGGCCGGGCCAGTGAGGCTTTTCGGGCCATTCCAGATGAGGAAGTCGGGGATTATAATACTGTAAAAGAGGCTCTGCTCTCCAGGTATGCGGTTACACCGGAGGCATACCGGAGGCGGTTCAGAGACACTGTTAAATTGGCTGGTGATTCCTACCTTGAGTGGGCATGTAAGGTGCACCGCACAGCAGCTCACTGGATAGCGGGGTGCCAAGCCGTATCTGGGGAAGAGGTGCTGCAGCTATTCCTGTTGGAACATTGCTTCGACAAGTTACCCGCAGGAGTTCGAGAGTGGGTTCGGGACCGTAAACCCTCCACCCTGCATGAAGCGGCTCGCTTGGCAGATGAGTATACGGATGCCCGCAAACTGGACACTGCTACCACTAAGCCCCCTGCCAGAGTGGAGTACAGACCCCCAGTCACCCCAGCACCTGCCAGTTACCAACCCCCAGCGCACCGATATACCACACGGTCTCGGGCCACGAACTACCCTCAGAGAGCCTGGTTCAATTCGCGGGGCTACTCACAACCTATTCGGTGCTTTGGATGTAAGCAACTAGGGCACAAAAGACCAGAGTGTCCCCTAAACGCAGCGAACCAAGCACAGTCCTGGAGAAGACCCGCTAGCGGAATCCCACGTAATCCTCAGCCTGCGGCCCGCTATGTAGAGGCGCAAGAATGCTGGGGCATCCTACATGAGGCAGACCTTGTGCAAGCTGCCCACCGGAATAACCGGCAACTGGTTAAAGTGAATGGGAAGGAGGTCAGTGGTCTACGGGATACTGGTGCTACCATGACCTTGCTTCGAAAGAACTTGGTGTCTGAGAAACAGCACACAGGAGACACTGTGGCTGTG
Source organism: Bombina bombina (assembly GCF_027579735.1). NCBI lineage: Eukaryota > Metazoa > Chordata > Amphibia > Anura > Bombinatoridae > Bombina > Bombina bombina. The sequence continues at coordinate 487,021,149 of NC_069505.1, read as the reverse complement.
AGGGTAGCAGGGGGCACTGTGTTCCGCCTGCCTGTTGCCAGGGTGCATTTGGATTGGGGAGGGGGCGCTAGACCTGTGAATGTGGGGGTCATGAAGGATTTACCAGCTGATGTTCTCCTTGGAAATACCTTGGTCCCCCTTGTTTCTGCCTATGCTCCCATGGGTCCCGCTGATGTTAACCCTGTGACTACCCGTGCTCAGATCCGTGCAGCAGAGACTGACCCCCCTGCTGCTAAGCCCCAGGACGCTGAGCTCAGTAAATCTCTATCCGCTATTGATATGTGGGAGTCACGTTACAATGCGCTGATGAAGGAGAAGAGTCACGTAGAGGATAAAATGGTCACGTTAAATAATCATGTAACAGTGCTAGCGGGAGAGAAGAGGAGTGCAGAGGAAAAAGCACGTTTAGAACAGGAATCTCTGCTAGACAAGCTGCACCGACAGACTGCAGAAAACACCAGCTTGAGAGTGGAACATGAAACATTAAGGACAAACTTAGTGACACTGGAGGAGAAGCTGACGCTGGCTCATAGGGAGGTGCAGCAACTCAAGGGCACCCTATGTCAGTATGAAGGGATTGTGGATACCTATAAAGAGCAGGTACAAAAACCACGTAAAGAAGCCGATGATATTTTGAAGGACTGTTTAGCCCTAGTCGGGGCACTGAAGAGGTTGAACCCTTATTTATACAGACAGTAATTCTCTCTCATAACGGGAATACAGATGGATTGTCCCAGCAAACTGACATGCCTACCACCTCCTAGTCCGGTCATCCCCAGGTTGACCCGCAAAAGGGTCAAGCCGGGTCTGCCGGAGTGTTCCACAAGGGGGGAGCTATGTGACAGACCCTTCTGTCAGGACTGAAAGAGTTAACTGTGTTTAGCTTTAAGAATCTAATTTCTAAAGACAGGTTTTCTGGCCTCAGCTATTGTGTGCTATAATTACATTTAAGTAATAAACAGGCCATTGTTTAATCACCCTCAGAGAACAGACGCTAGGTGATAAGACAAGCCAAATGTGTTTAAGTTGTTATCTGCCTAAGTAAAGTATTTAAGTAATATAATTCTATTGTATCATGTCAAGGGCGCTTCTCCCTTTTATCTAATGTACAACATTCTTTCAACCCCCATCTGAGGGGGGGGTCAAAAACCTGTATAAATCTGTGTGCTGCCTTCAAATAAAGTTGTCATTCTGTTTTAAACCTGAAACTGGCTGGGTTGTGAATTGCTGATTGTCTATGCAGGACATTGTTCATCTGGGGTTAACCCTTGGTACACAGTTGGTACCGTAACAGTACTCATTCTTCACTCAGCGGTCTAATGTGATGGTATTCATTCTTCACTCAGCGGTCTAATGTGATGGTACTCATTCTTCACTCAGGGGTCTAATGTGATGGTATTCATTCTTCACTCAGGGGGTCTAATGTGATGGTACTCATTCTTCACTCAGCGGGCTAATGTGATGGTACTCATTCTTCACTCAGGGGTCTAATGTGATGGTACTCATTCTTCACTCAGTTGTCTAATGTGATGGTATTCATTCTTCACTCAGGGGTCTAATGTGATGGTATTCATTCTTCACTCAGGGGTCTAATATGATGGTATTCATTCTTCACTCAGGGGTCTAATGTGATGGTACTCATTCTTCACTCAGGGGTCTAATGTGATGGTACTCATTCTTCACTCAGTGGTCTAATGTGATGGTACTCATTCTTCACTCAGGGGTCTAATGTGATGGTACTCATTCTTCACTCAGCGGTCTAATGTGATGGTACTCATTCTTCACTCAGGGGTCTAATGTGATGGTACTCATTCTTCACTCAGGGGTCTAATGTGATGGTACTCATTCTTCAATCAGCGGTCTAATGTGATGGTATTCATTCTTCACTCAGGGGTCTAATGTGATGGTATTCATTCTTCACTCAGCGGTCTAATGTGATGGTACTCATTCTTCACTCAGGGGTCTAATGTGATGGTATTCATTCTTCACTCAGGGGTCTAATGTGATGGTACTCATTCTTCACTCAGGGGTCTAATGTGATGGTACTCATTCTTCACTCAGCGGTCTAATGTGATGGTACTCATTCTTCACTCAGAGGTCTAATGTGATGGTATTCATTCTTCACTCAGCGGTCTAATGTGATGGTATTTATTCTTCACTCAGCGGTCTAATGTGATGGTATTCATTCTTCACTCAGGGGTCTAATGTGATGGTATTTATTCTTCACTCAGCGGTCTAATGTGATGGTATTCATTCTTCACTCAGCGGTCTAATGTGATGGTATTCATTCTTCACTCAGGGGTCTAATGTGATGGTATTTATTCTTCACTCAGCGGTCTAATGTGATGGTATTCATTCTTCACTCAGGGGTCTAATGTGATGGTATTTATTCTTCACTCAGCGGTCTAATGTGATGGTATTCATTCTTCACTCAGGGGTCTAATGTGATGGTACTCATTCTTCACTCAGCGGTCTAATGTGATGGTATTCATTCTTCACTCAGCGGTCTAATGTGATGGTACTCATTCTTCACTCAGGGCCAGTAAACACATTATGGTTATTCTATTGATGAAAATAAATACTGTATATCAGAACTGTTGTAGCAGGATATATAATACTACTTATGACTGCATGAGATCCTCATATAGATAACATAATTGTGCCAAGGAAGTAAGGTGTTCCACAACTTAAAGGGACAGTCAACCCAAATTTTCAAATATGTAATTCCTATAAAGTTGCTAACGGTGTTTAGTTTGCACTGTAGCCTAATGTATCAGCCTAAATCGTTTATAAGCATTTATACTTACTTGTTTCTTCTTTGCAGTTTAAAATGCCCGCCTGCCCCCTCCCATATTTCGTCATCATGATCCTCAGGTTGCTCAGTCTCCAGCTCTAAGTCGGCTACTTCTCGTAATTCCACGTTCCTGTTTTTTTGCGCATGCGCATTGCGCCGCTAACAGGTGTGCATGTCTGTCAGTGAGCAGCTGTGTTTAGTGCCGTCTCTTGTTTATTGCAGGGTTGGAGCTGGAGCATACGAGCAGGTGGTGATCAAGCGCTAACAAATACACTACAGGGTATTCTGGTGCAGGATCCAGCCTGGATTGTCGCAGAACCACAAAACTGTGTCCCAGTGGGAATTTGTGAAATCCAGAGTGACACTGCCCTGATTGGAACTTTGACGGCACTAAACACAGCTGCTCACTGACAGACGTGCACACCTGTTAGCGGCGCAATGCGCATGCGCAAAAAAACAGGAGCGTGGAATTACGAGAAGTAGCCGACTTAGAGCTGGAGACTGAGCAACCTGAGGATCATGATGATGAAATATGGGAGGGGGCAGGCGGGCAATTTAAACTGCAAAGAAGAAACAAGTAAGTAGAAATGCTTATAAACGATTTAGGCTAATACATTAGGCTACAGTGCAAACTAAACACCGTTAGCAACTTTATAGGAATTACATATTTGAAAATTTGGGTTGACTGTCCCTTTAAAGGGAAATGAAACCCACATTTCCTGTTCATGTCTATTATCAAATTTGTTTCATTCTCTTGGTATCATTTGTTGAAGGAGCAGCAATGCCCTACTGGTTTCTAACTTAACACATGGGTGAGCCAGTGACAATAAGTATATATATGCAACCACCAATCAGCAGCTAGAACCTAGGTTCTTTACTGCTCCTGAGCTTACCTAGATAAATCTTTCAGCAAAGGATAACAAGAGAAGGAGGCAAATTAAATAATAGAAGTAAGTTGGAAAGTTGTTTAAAATTGTATTCTCTATATGAATCATGAATGTCTAATTATGACTTTACTGTCCTTTTAAGCTGTGTGGATATATCATGTAGGACAGCAGTGTGTTGCAAATGGGAAATGGTTGAGGGCATGGGATCACAGCCAAATGCTTAATGGGACATAAAACCCAAAATGTTTCTTTCATGATTCAGATAGAACATACAATTTTAAACAACGTTCCAGCTTACTTCTATTATAAATGTTCTTCGGTTTCTTGTTATCCTTTGTTGAAAAGCAGGAAGGTAAGCTCAGGATTGTGCACGTGTATGCAGTACTATATAGCAGCAATTTTGCCACAATGTTATACATTAACAATAGCACTAGATGGCAGCACTATTTCCTGTTGTGTAGTACTAATGTTATACATTCGCAAGAGCACTAGATGGCAGCACTATTTCCTGTTGTGTAGTACTAATGTTATACATTCGCAAGAGCACTAGATGGCAGCACTATTTCCTGTTGTGTAGTACTAATGTTATACATTCGCAAGAGCACTAGATGGCAGCACTATTTCCTGTTGTGTAGTACTAATGTTATACATTAGCAAGAGCACTAGATGGCAGCACTATTTCCTGTCATGTAGTACTAATGTTATACATTAGCAAGAGCACTAGATGGCAGCACTATTTCCTGTCATGTAGTACTAATGTTATACATTAGCAAGAGCACTAGATGGCAGCACTATTTCCTGTCATGTAGTACTAATGTTATACATTAGCAATAGCACTAGATGGCAGCACTATTTCCTGTCATGTAGTACTAATGTTATACATTAGCAAGAGCACTAGATGGCAGCACTATTTCCTGTTGTGTAGTACTATTATTATACATTAACAAGAGCACTAGATGGCAGCACTATTTCCTGTCATGTAGTACTAATGTTATACATTAGCAATAGCACTAGATGGCAGCACTATTTCCTTCATGTAGTACTAATGTTATACATTAGCAAGAGCACTACATGGCAGCACTATTTCCTGTTATGTAGTACTAATGTTATACATTAGCAATAGCACTAGATGGCAGCACTATGTCCTGTCACGTAGTACTAATGTTATACATTAGCAAGAGCACTAGATGGCATCACTATTTCCTGTTATGTAGTACTAATGTTATACATTAGCAATAGCACTAGATGGCAGCACTATTTCCTTCATGTAGTACTAATGTTATACATTAGCAAGAGCACTACATGGCAGCACTATTTCCTGTCATGTAGTACTAATGTTATACATTAGCAATAGCACTAGATGGCAGCACTATTTCCTGTTATGTAGTACTAATGTTATACATTAACAAGAGATCTAGATGGCAGCACTATTTCCTGTCATGTAGTACTAATGTTATACATTAACAATAGCACTAGATGGCAGCACTATTTCCTGTCATGTAGTACTAATGTTATACATTAGCAAGAGCACTAGATGGCAGCACTATTTCCTGTAATGTAGTACTAATGTTATACATTAGCAAGAGCACTAGATGGCAGCACTATTTCCTGTCATGTAGTACTAATGTTATACATTAGCAAGAGCACTAGATGGCAGCACTATTTCCTGTAATGTAGTACTAATGTTATACATTAGCAAGAGCACTAGATGGCAGCACTATTTCCTGTCATGTAGTACTAATGTTATACATTAGCAAGAGCACTAGATGGCAGCACTATTTCCTGTCCTGTAGTACTAATGTTATACATTAGCAAGAGCACTAGATGGCAGCACTATTTCCTGTCATGTAGTACTAATGTTATACATTAGCAAGAGCACTAGATGGCAGCACTATTTCCTGTCATGTAGTACTAATGTTATACATTAGCAAGAGCACTAGATGGCAGCACTATTTCCTGTCTTGTAGTACTAATGTTATACATTAGCAAGAGCACTAGATGGCAGCACTATTTCCTGTTGTGTAGTACTAATGTTATACATTAACAAGAGCACTAGATAGCAGCACTATTTCCTGTCATGTAGTACTAATGATATACATTAGCAAGAGCACTAGATGGCAGCAATATTTCCTGTCATGTAGTACTAATGTTATACATTAGCAAGAGCACTAGATGGCAGCACTATTTCCTGTTGTGTAGTACTAATGTTATACATTAACAAGAGCACTAGATAGCAGCACTATTTCCTGTCATGTAGTACTAATGTTATACATTAGCAAGAGCACTAGATGGCAGCACTATTTCTTGTCATGTAGTACTAATGTTATACATTAGCAAGAGCACTAGATGGCAGCACTATTTCCTATCATGTAGTACTAATGTTATACATTAGCAAGAGCACTAGATGGCAGCACTATTTCCTGTCATGTAGTACTAATGTTGTACATTAGCAAGAGCACTAGATGGCAGCACTATTTCCTGTCATGTAGTACTAATGTTATACTTTAGCAAGAGCACTAGATGGCAGCACTATTTCCTGTCATGTAGTACTAATGTTATACATTAGCAGAGCACTAGATGACAGCACTATTTCCTGTCATGTAGTACTAATGTTATACATTAACAAGAGCACTAGATGGCAGCACTATTTCCTGTCATGTAGTACTAATGTTATACATTAACAAGAGCACTAGATGGCAGCACTATTTCCTGTCATGTAGTACTAATGTTATACATTAACAATAGCACTAGATGGCAGCACTATTTCCTGTCATGTAGTACTAATGTTATACATTAGCAAGAGCACTAGATGGCAGCACTATTTCCTGTCATGTAGCACTAATGTTATACATTAGCAAGAGCACTAGATGGCAGCACTATTTCCTGTCATGTAGTACTAATGTTATACATTAGCAAGAGCACTAGATGGCAGCACTATTTTCTGTCATGTAGTACTAGTGTTATACATTAACAATAGCACTAGATGGCAGCACTATTTCCTGTCATGTAGTACTAATGTTATACATTAGCATGAGCACTAGATGGCAGCACTATTTCCTGTCATGTAGTACTAATGTTATACATTAACAATAGCACTAGATGGCAGCACTATTTCCTGTCATGTAGTACTAATGTTATACATTAACAAGAGCACTAGATGGCAGCACTATTTCCTGTCATGTAGTACTAATGTTATACATTAACAAGAGCACTAGATGGCAGCACTATTTCCTGTCATGTAGTACTAATGTTATACATTAACAATAGCACTAGATGGCAGCACTATTTCCTGTCATAAAAATACTAGTCGCGCATGCGCTCCTCCACATAATCGCATTCAAATGCCTGCACGTCACATATTATTATCTACCTATCAGGTTCTTAGACGCTTTTTATAGCGCATGCGCCACTAACAACATAGCCGTCAGATTGTTGTACACTTGTTAGAGCGCATGCACAAAATACTAACACGTTTACAAACGTCTTTATACAGGGAGTGCAGAATTATTAGGCAAATTAGTATTTTGACCACATCATCCTCTTTATGCATGTTGTCTTACTCCAAGCTGTATAGGCTCGAAAGCCTACTACCAATTAAGCATATTAGGTGATGTGCATCTCTGTAATGAGAAGGGGTGTGGTCTAATGACATCAACACCCTATATCAGGTGTGCATAATTATTAGGCAACTTCCTTTCCTTTGGCAAAATGGGTCAAAAGAAGGACTTGACAGGCTCAGAAAAGTCAAAAATAGTGAGATATCTTGCAGAGGGATGCAGCACTCTTAAAATTGCAAAGCTTCTGAAGCGTGATCATCGAACAATCAAGCGTTTCATTCAAAATAGTCAACAGGGTCGCAAGAAGCGTGTGGAAAAACCAAGGCGCAAAATAACTGCCCATGAACTGAGAAAAGTCAAGCGTGCAGCTGCCAAGATGCCACTTGCCACCAGTTTGGCCATATTTCAGAGCTGCAACATCACTGGAGTGCCCAAAAGCACAAGGTGTGCAATACTCAGAGACATGGCCAAGGTAAGAAAGGCTGAAAGACGACCACCACTGAACAAGACACACAAGCTGAAACGTCAAGACTGGGCCAAGAAATATCTCAAGACTGATTTTTCTAAGGTTTTATGGACTGATGAAATGAGAGTGAGTCTTGATGGGCCAGATGGATGGGCCCCTGGCTGGATTGGTAAAGGGCAGAGAGCTCCAGTCCGACTCAGACGCCAGCAAGGTGGAGGTGGAGTACTGGTTTGGGCTGGTATCATCAAAGATGAGCTTGTGGGGCCTTTTCGGGTTGAGGATGGAGTCAAGCTCAACTCCCAGTCCTACTGCCAGTTTCTGGAAGACACCTTCTTCAAGCAGTGGTACAGGAAGAAGTCTGCATCCTTCAAGAAAAACATGATTTTCATGCAGGACAATGCTCCATCACACGCGTCCAAGTACTCCACAGCGTGGCTGGCAAGAAAGGGTATAAAAGAAGAAAATCTAATGACATGGCCTCCTTGTTCACCTGATCTAAACCCCATTGAGAACCTGTGGTCCATCATCAAATGTGAGATTTACAAGGAGGGAAAACAGTACACCTCTCTGAACAGTGTCTGGGAGGCTGTGGTTGCTGCTGCTGCACGCAATGTTGATGGTGAACAGATCAAAACACTGACAGAATCCATGGATGGCAGGCTTTTGAGTGTCCTTGCAAAGAAAGGTGGCTATATTGGTCACTGATTTGTTTTTGTTTTTGAATGCCAGAAATGTATATTTGTGAATGTTGAGATGTTATATTGGTTTTACTGGTAAAAATAAATAATTGAAATGGGTATATATTTGTTTTTTGTTAAGTTGCCTAATAATTATGCACAGTAATAGTCACCTGCACACACAGATATCCCCCTAAAATAGCTAAAACTAAAAACAAACTAAAAACTACTTCCAAAAATATTCAGCTTTGATATTAATTAGTTTTTTGGGTTCATTGAGAACATGGTTGTTGTTCAATAATAAAATTAATCCTCAAAAATACAACTTGCCTAATAATTCTGCACTCCCTGTATATTAATTAAATCTACCACAAACTGCAGCTAATGGGCATGTTTTTTTAAAATTATATTTATATATATATATATATATATTTATTTAATTCCTTACATTTTATTTAATTTGCACTTTGAAACATGGGCATTTACAAACACCTTTATAAGCAGTTTGTGGCAGGTTTAATTAATATATAGAAAGGCGTTTGTAAACGTGTTAGAGCGCATGCACAAAATACTAACAAGTGTCCAACAATCTGATGGCTATGTTGTTAGTGGTGCCCACGTGCACATGCGCTTTAAACAGCATCCAAGACACTGATGGGTAGATAGTAATTTGTGACGTGCAGGCAGAGGAGCGTATGTGCGGTGAGTATTTTCGCTCAGACAGTTGACGAAACGTCACTGCTGTTTGTTGATCTGATATGTTTGCTATTCTGATAGAACACAGGCATGTGCTTGCTACCTATCTAGGTATCTATTCAACAAAGGATAAGGTGACAACAAAGCAAATTTAATAATATAAGTAAATTGGAAGGTTTTTAAAAAGTGTACTCTTTGTCTGAATAATGGAAGAATTTTTTGGGGGGTTTCATGTCCCTTTAATTCTGCCATATTACATATATGTGCTACATATAACATGAGTGGGGAATGTACTGGAAAATACTCACATTGTTGAGACTAGATATGTGCATTTCGTTCCGAATCGAAATTCGGAAGAATTCACCAAATTTGGAGATTCGAATTGATTCGAATTTCCGAATTACCCTAGCAACGAAACTAAACTAATCTGAATGCATTTGTAACGAATAAATCTGAATTAGTTTGGATTTATTCGTTACATTCGAATGGCCATGGACTAATCACAATTCAGTATACAAATTAATTTTAGTGAGATTTAGTGAGATAGAACAGTGAAAAAATTCCGTTTGTGTAACTTGGAACCATCTGAATCAACATAACACATACCGAACTTCCGAATTTACTAATCGAATCCGAAACGAATACATCCGAATACATCCAAATTTATTCGAATCTGAATGAAGCCGAAACGAATACATTCAAATGTATCCGAATTCGAATCAATCCAAAACAAAATTCGAAAAAATCTGAATCGGTCTGAAACAAATATTTCCGCTGTGCACATGTCTAGTTGAGACACGGTCAACCGAAAAGTGAGAGCGAGCATTACATAAGGCCTTAAATAATAGTGATATATACAGCAACCTACAGAGACATTTCCTAGGGAATCTTAAAGGGACATGAGATCCATAATTTTTCTTTCAGGAATCAGAAAGAGAATGCAATTTTAAACAACATTCCAATTTGCTTCTTATATTTAATTTGCTTCATTATTCAGATATCGTTTGTTGAAGAAATAGCAATGCACATAGGTAAGCCAATCACACAATGTGCAGCCACCAATCAGCAACTAATGAGCCTATTTAGATTAGATTTTCAACAAATGATATCAAGAGAATGAAGCAAATTAGATAATAGACATGCATTGGAAAGTTGTTAAAGAAATCACATGCTCTTTCTAAATCATGAAATAAAAAAATTGGGGTTCATAACCCCCTAACGGCTAGATTTAGAGTTTTGTCGGTAAGGACCCGCGTAGCTAACGCCGGCTTTTTTCTGGCCGCACCATAAAAATAACTCTGGTATTGAGAGTCCACATAAAGGCTGCGTTAGGCTCCAAAAAAGGAGCGTAGAGCATATTTAACGCAGCTTCAACTCTCGATACCAGAGTTGCTTACGGACGCGGCCAGCCTCAAAAACGTGCTCGTGCACGATTCCCCCATAGGAAACAATGGGGCTGTTTGAGCTGGAAAAAAACCTAACACCTGCAAAAAAGCAGCGTTCAGCTCCTAACGCAGCCCCATTGTTTGCTATGCGGAAACACTTCCTACGTCTGCACCTAACACTCTAACATGTACCCCGAGTCTAAACACCCCTAACCTTACACTTATTAACCCCTAATCTGCCGCCCCCGCTATCGCTGACCCCTGCATATTATTATTAACCCCTAATCTGCCGCTCCGTAAACCGCCGCTACTTACATTATCCCTATGTACCCCTAATCTGCTGCCCTAACATCACCGACCCCTATATTATATTTATTAACCCCTAATCTGCCCCCCACAACGTCGCCTCCACCTGCCTACACTTATTAACCCCTAATCTGCCGACCGGACCTGAGCGCTACTATAATAAAGTTATTAACCCCTAATCCGCCTCACTAACCCTATAATAAATAGTATTAACCCCTAATCTGCCCTCCCTAACATCGCCGACACCTAACTTCAATTATTAACCCCTAATCTGCCGACTGGAGCTCACCGCTATTCAAATAAATGTATTAACCCCTAAAGCTAAGTCTAACCCTAACACTAACACCCCCCTAAGTTAAATATAATTTACATCTAACGAAATTAATTATCTCTTATTAAATAAATTATTCCTATTTAAAGCTAAATACTTACCTGTAAAATAAATCCTAATATAGCTACACTATAAATTATAATTATATTATAGCTATTTTAGGATTAATATTTATTTTACAGGTAACTTTGTAATTATTTTAACCAGGTACAATAGCTATTAAATAGTTAATAACTATTTAATAGTTACCTAGTTAAAATAATAACAAAATTACCTGTAAAATAAATCCTAACCTAAGTTACAATTAAACCTAACACTACACTATCATTAAATTAATTAAATAAAATATCTACAATTACCTACAATTAAACCTAACACTACACTATCAATAAATAAATTAAATACAATACCTACAAATAACTACAATGAAATAAACTAACTAAAGTACAAAAAATAAAAAAGAACTAAGTTACAAAAAATAAAAAAATATTTACAAACATAAGAAAAATATTATAATGTAGCTGGCGGCGGCGTGCGGGCGGCAGATTAGGGGTTAATAAGTGTAGGTAGCTGGCGGCGACGTTGTGGGGGGCAGATTAGGGGTTAATAAATATAATATAGGGGTCGGCGGTGTTAGGGGCAGCAGATTAAGGGTACATAAGGATAACGTAGGTGGCGGTCGGCAGATTAGGGGTTAAAAAATTTAATCGAGTTGCGGCGATGTGGGGGGACCTCGGTTTAGGGGTACATAGGTAGTTTATGGGTGTTAGTGTACTTTAGAGTACAGTAGTTAAGAGCTTTATGAACCGGCGTTAGCCCAGAAAGCTCTTAACTACTGACTTTTTTCTGCGGCTGGAGTTTTGTCGTTAGATTTCTAACGCTCACTTCAGACACGACTCTAAATACCGGAGTTAGAAAAATCCCATTGAAAATATAGGATACGCAATTTACGTAAGGGGATCTGCGGTATGGAAAAGTCGCGGCTGAAAAGTGAGCGTTAGACCCTTTTTTGAGTGACTCCAAATACCGGAGGTAGCCTAAAACCAGCGTTAGGAGCCTCTAACGCTGGTTTTCACGGCTACCGCCAGACTCCAAATCTAGGCCTTAGTTAATAGCACATTGAGACCAAAGAGCAATACATAACAGTTAAAGGGATACTAAACCCAAATTTTTTTGGAGGACGTCTCCTCAAAGGGACATGAAACCCAAATTTTTTCTTCCATGATTCAGATAATGCATACAATTTTAAGCAACGTTCTAATTTACTCCTATTGTCAATTTTTCTTCGTTCTCTTGCTAACTTTAATTGAAAAAGTAGGAAAGTAAGCTTAAGAGCCGGCCCATATTTGGTTCAGCACCTGGGTAGCTCTTGATGATTGGTGGGAAAAATGTAGCCACCAATCAGCAAGCACTACCCAGGTGCTGAAGCAAAAATGGGCCAGCTTACGTTCTTGCTTTTTCAATTAAAGATAGCAAGAGAACGAAGAAAATGTATAATAGGAGTAAATTAGAAAGTTGCTTAAAATTGCTGCTCTATCTAAATCAAGAAAGAAAAAAAATTGGGTTTAGTGTCCCTTTAAAGGGAAATTAAACTCAAAAATGTTCTTTAGTGATTCAGACAGAGCATAACATTTAAAAAAAGGTTCCAATTTACTTCTATTATCAAATTTGCGTTGTTCCCATGATATTCTGTGTTGAAGAGATACCTAGGTAGGCATCTAGAGCACCACATGACATCTACTTTTTAACAAAAGATACCAACACATTGAAGAATAATTGATAATAGAAGTAAATTAGATAACAGTTAAAAATCAGATGCTCTATGTGATTCATGAAAGAAAAATGTTGGGTTCCATGTCCCTTTGAGGGGACGTCCTGTGTGCATGTGTTTGAGTGATATATTTATACAACTCCAGGCGTAACCGTATTGATAATGCTGAACAATCATTCAGAAATTATTTTTTTTAAGTTGATCACAGGAACACATCTGACAGCCTTGATGAGCAGGTTTTGTGTATTTGTGAAACCAGTGTGTGTATCTCTGTAAGTCTCACACACAAAACAGCCTTTGTTTTCATATTTGTAATGTCAGCTGATCAATGACATCCCAATATGTCATCACATAGCAAACAGACATACAATTATCAAGATAAAAAGGTTTATTATCTCTTGTGATTGATAGTTTACATTTTTGCCCAGATTGTAAACAAAAAAAAAATGCTTGGCCATAGAGTCAAGATGGATAAGACCGTACTTCACTGATGAAGCCTACACCGAAGGCTGAAACGTGTGGCTGTGGGTATTTTTGGGGGCTGGAACTGAATGATCTACAGCAGGAAAAGGTTTTCCTGGATACTTATGAGTTACACATGCTGCAGGGTGTGCAGGGAGGAATATGTATTGTTCTGTTCCTCAGCACTATTCATGTGATGTCCAGAGGCACGATTCATGTTCCACCCTGCTTACCCTGTAACATGTGTAACTCATAAGTGTCCAGGAAAACATAGCCGAGGTGGCAACACTAAGTGCTTTCCAAACCCAGTCCTCTGAACCCTTAACAGGCCAGATATTCATCATATCTTAAAGGGACACTGAACCCAACTTTTTTCTTTTGCGATTCAGATAGAGCAGGCAATTTTAAGCAACTTTCTAATTTACTCCTATTAGCAAATGTTCTTCATTCTCTTGGTATATTTATTTGAAAAGCAAGAATGTAAGTTTAGATGCCGGCCCATTTTGGTGAACAACCTGGATTGCTCTTGCTGACTGGTGCATAAATTCATGTGCTGTCCAGGGTTCTGGACTTTCTTTTTCAAATAAAGATAGCAAGAGAACAAAGATTAAATTGATAATAGGAGTAATTAAGAAAGTTGCTTAAAATTGCATGCTCTATACAAATCACGAAAGAAAAAAATTGGGTTCAGTATCCCTTTAACTAGAGAACAGGTGAAATAATCATCTCACCCATCAGCTAATTATTTCACCTCTGCTATAGTTAAGGGATTACAAAAGCTTGTAAAAATTGCATTAAAAAATGTGAAAGAGTAAATAATAATAAGCAGGTTACACTTACTTATAATTGAAAACTAAGCTTCTATCTTCATAAAAATATATAATTATAAATCTTATTTTATGTCATTCCATATTGCCCAATCACAGCTCTCCAAATTTGCATATTAATTATGGTTTTGCTTGCTCTCCATCACATACGTATTACAAGTAAAACGAATGCGCATTACATCTCTTTATTTTCCTAAATATATGGGGGCATATTTATCAAGCTCAGTATGGAGATTGATGCCCCGTGTTTCTGGCGAGCCTGCAGGTTAGGCTAAAGACAACTGCTCTATAACCCCTCTGCCTGCTCTGAGGCGGCAGACAGAAATCGCCAGAAATCAACCCGATCGAATACGATGGGTTGATTGACACCCCCTGCTAGCGGCCGATTGGCTGCAAATCGGCAGGGGGCGGTATTGCACCAGCAGTTTACAAGAACTGCTGTTGCAATGATAAATGCTGACAGCTTATGCTGTCGGCATTTATCGATGTGCAGCGTACATGATCCACAATATCGGATCATGTCCGCTCGCACATTCTTAAATAGGCCCCTTAGGCCTCAGTTTAACACTTGCACAGAAGTACTTCTGAGGATCTGTTGCCAAAACATCGGATGCAGCTGTGCCTTCGATTACACTGCGGTTATGTGACCGCTGAGATAGTACACACATTGCATATGCACAGGAGAATCATATTCAAGAGCGCATGTGTAAAAGACGTGAAACAGAGAACCCAGGTTACCCACCGTGATTGGCTAATGCAAATTAGTCTCACGATGGGTTTGGAAAGCCGCATATTTTACACTGAAGATTGTGGCGGAACTACTTAGAATAAAAAACGGAAGGTATTTGAACATTTTTTCTTCGTATATTAACAGGGAGAATGAAAACATATAAATATTTCCCATTCATATCCCTTTAAGATATAATAAATTTCTGGCCTGTTAAAGTAATTGTAAACTTTAAGGAATTAAAGGCCAGTATCAAATAATACTCTTAAAAAATAATTCATTAAAGTTTACGACGCTTATTTTTTAAAATACTTACCTTTGCCTTATGGTAAACATGATAATGCCGATCCTCCGCTCGCATCTCCTGCTTTCTTTAGCAGATTGATGACGAATCAGGCTTCCTCCAATCGTTGTGTGCCCCCTTAGGTGTCCAGCTTGTAGGGCATGCAACAATTGGAGGAAGCCAAAGTCGTCATCCATATGCTAAAGAAAGCAGGAGATGCGAGCAGAGGATCAGCGATATGTTTACCATAAGGCAAAGGTAAGTATTTTAAAAAATAAGTGTCTTTGTAAACCTTAATGAATTAAAGTGCCCCTATTTTTAAGGTGATACTGGACTTTAATTCGTTAATGTTTACAATCACTTTAAAGCTCTACCCAGGTGCTGAACCAAAAATGGGCCGGCTCTTAAAGGGACAGTCAAGTCCAAAAAACACTTTCATGATTCAAAAAGGGCATGTAATTTTAAACAACTTTCCAATTTACTTTTATCACCAATTTTGCTTTGTTCTTTTGGTATTCTTAGTTGAAAGCTATACCTAAGAGGATCATATGCAAATTTCTTAGACCTTGAAGGCCGCCTCTAATCTCAATGCATTTTAATAGTTTTTCACCACTAGAGGGCATTAGTTCATGTGTTTCATATAGATAACATTGAGCTCATGCACGTGAAGTTACCGTGGAGTCAGCTCTGATTGGCTAAAATGCAAGTCTGTCAAAATAACTGAATTAAGGGGGCAGCCTGCTGAGGCTTAGATACAAGGTAATCACAGAGGTAAAACGTCTATAATTATAACTGTGTTGGTTATGCAAAACTGGGGAATTAGTAATTAACGTATTATCTATCTTTTAAAACAGCAAAAATTCTGGTGTTGACTGTCCCTTTAAGCTTAATTTCCTGCTTTTTCAAATAAACATAACAAGAGTACGAAGACAAATTGATAATAGGAGCAAATTAGAAAGTTGCTTAGAAGTGTTGCTTTATCTGAATAATGAAAAAAAAAATGGGTTTAGTATCCCTTTAAGAGTGCTGAGGACTGCAGTTTGGAAATACTGCCCTAAATAAACATAGTATCAGGCTATACAATTTCATAATACAATGTTGCAATCATATTGTTATAGTTACACCCACGGCTGCCATTTTTTTTTTTTTTAAATAAATCCACTTAATCTTAGCAATGACATAGCCTCTCTTATACAATTTTACAGAATTTCCTGGGACAGCCTTGGTTTGTGGTCTCCTACTCAATGGTAACATTGCCATGGAAGTCTGACTAACTGTACAAACCTGCAATGTGGGGTAGGTTTATAAGCATGAAAATCTGCCGCCCACTGGAATGAGACATGAGGTCTTTATGGCTCTTATGCAGATTAGGTCTCCTGTACTTTACATTAGAACATCAAAATGATCAAATAATGTATCTTATTTAATGAACAGGAATGTGTGAAATTCCTGGAGTTTATAGATTAGATATGGATTACTACAATAGCCTAAATTCAACACAAACATATTGGCAACAACGGTTTTATGAATTCTGCATGCTAAGCATTGGTGTAGACATTTTCTTATGATGACCCCAGAACATACAAGACTGGCCCATCATTCCGAGCAAGACTACTTCTCTATGACAAAACAGACATGCAAATATTTTTACATTAAGAAACATTCACTGCTTTGTCGTGTATGTAATTTCTATAGCCCAGTGGTGTTGCTAGAAAGCACTTCTTGAAAGGCCACTAACATTTTGTGGGTGGGCCACAGTGGGAGGGTCAGGACCTGTTGTTGTCAGGTCGGCATGTTGCAGGATGAGCTGTGGAGGTTAGGAGACGGCGCATTTTTGGTTCAGCAGTCTGAATAGCGCTTGCTGATTGATGGCTACATTTAGCATAGGAACATGTTAATATGAGAATGGTTAGAGAAGGGAGAGACAAAGAAGAGAGATAGCAGGGAAAGGACAATGAAGAGAGAGGGGCAAAAAGAGAAGACAGATTTGAGTCTAGAGAAGAGAGTTCAGATATAATGGAAAGAAAAATAGGAAGAACAAGAGAGGGGGAGAAAAGGAGAAATAGACTAAGAAGAGATAATGGAGAGAGAGGAGGGAGAGTGGGAGAAAGGTGAGAGGAAGAATAAAAAGAGAGGAGGGAAGATCGAAAAAAGAGAGAAGAAAGTGAATAAGGGAGGGAGAAATAGAAAAAAGAGGGTCGAAAGAAGTGAGTGTGAGAGATAAGAGAGAGGAAGAAGATAGTAAAGAGACAAAGGAGGGGGCAATAGAGGAGGGAGACAAGATGGAGAGAAAAAGTGGAGTGAGTGAGAGAGAAAAGAAAGAAGAAGAGAGCTTGAGAGGCGAGAGAGACTATAAGATTTGCTAATAGCAGCTTAGTACCTCTGGTTAAGCATTTCAATTCCAGACCTCCCAACTGTCCTCATTTGAGAGGGAGAGTCCATCACTCTGAGCTCTGTCCTTCTGAGACAGCCATATGACCTTATTTGCAGAATTTCCCTTAGCCCTGCCCATAGAGTGCCAGACACTCCCACAAACCCCACCCCCTCTGACACGGTCCTGCCCACAAAACGTTGACGACCCTACTCAACCTCCTGAGTCCTTAATACTTAGCCACAAATATTGTGAGGTATAAATCCTTTATAGCAGACATTCTCACACTTGACCCTCCAGATGTTTTGGAACTACATTTTCCATGATGCTCAGCCAGCTGTGTTGACTGAGCATCATGGAAAATGTAGTTTATAGTGTCTCTTAATAGAATAGTGAGAAATAAATGTATGATATGCAGTTGGGTTACTTCTCTTGGACTTGTTTTGTTTTTGCATGTCCTGGAGTAATATTTTATAGGACACGTGAGTGCAATTATGCATTTGGTTTTAAAGCTTTAATTATCCAATATAAAATACGGCTTAGCCGAGATGTAGATGTCTTTTATAGCATTTCAGTCTGACTCAAGCTCCAAAAGGATAAAAGGTCATCATCCTCAATATAAATAAAGATTCTAATACAGAAAAAAATTGTGGTCATTCATTAACCGTGCATGACCACGGGTGTACTATGGTTGGCCCCCCAATGGGGGTTGTACGTCAATGTTTCAGCCCCCCCTGCATCACTGCTGGTCACGCCTTCTTGTTGCGTCTCCTGGAGGTGCTACCCCCCACACATTTAATTTCTAGAGACACCACTGTTCGTTAGAAGAATTTATTGCAACATTTCCCAAATGTTTTCTAAGACAGTGAGTTCAGGGGGGGGGGGCTTTAAGGGAGGAACCACAACAGGAGGGGTGCTGTGCCATGGATAGTGTGAGCAGGATTTGGCGTTGTTAAAGGTGTGACATGTCCATAGCCGCGGCAGGCCCAGGAATAGGATATTGGCCTTGATGGTGGAAGCTAATGTAGGATAGATAGCAGGCAGAGCTTCCAACTTATGACCATCTTGTAAAATCCAGCATGGTTAGAAGTTCTGTTATTCAAAGAATGCTTGTTGGCAACTATGTATTTAACCTCCACAAAGGGGGGGCTTCATTGGCAGCCCTGAGCTTGACATGGTCAGTGATTGGCTAACAGGCCCTACAATGCATTGCAACTTCTGAGCAGTTTAACGGCTTTTCACCTCATTGTGGGGTTCAATATCTAGTGGAGCAAACTGTTTAAGGTACAGTCTACTCCAGAATTGCTATTGTTTACAAAGATAGATAATCCCTTTATTACCCATTCCCCAGTTTTTCATAACCAACACTGCTATATTATTATACGTTTTACATCTGTGATTACCTTGTATCTAAGCCTCTGCAGACTGCCCCCTTATTTCAGTTATTTTGACATACTTGCCTTTTAGCCAATCAGTGCTGACTCATAAGTAACTCCACCGGCGTAAGCACAATGTTATCTATATGACACACACGAACTAGCACTGTCTAGCTCTGAAAAATTGTCAAAATGCACTGAGATAAGAGGGGGCCTTCAAGAACTTATAAATTAGCATATGAGTCTATCTAGGTTTAGCTTTAAACTAAGAATACCAAGAGAACAAAGCAAATTAGATGATACAAGTACAATGGAAAGTTGATTAAAATTAAATGCCCTATCTCAATCATAAAAGTTTAATTTTGACTAGACTATTCCTTTAAAGGAACATGAAACCCAAATATATTATTTAATTATTCAGCATACAATTTTTAAAACATTTCTTTTATACTTCTATTTTTAAATTTGCTTAAATTTCCTGCTGATCCAACAAAAGATACCTTTGTTGAAGAATGAGCTATGCACTTCTAAGAGCTAGCTGAACACACGTTGGGTGAATCAATGACAAGAGGCATATATGTGCAGCCACCAATCAGTAGCTGGCTCCCAGTACTGCATTGCTGTTCCTCAGGCTACCTGGGTATGCTTTTAGATAAAGGATACCAAGATAACAAAGAAAATTAGATAAAAGAAGTAAGTTGGAAAGATGTGTAAAATTGTATGCTTTTTCTAAATGTCAGGGTTGTCTTGTCCCTTTAATTGGAGTCTGCACTTTTTCAGAATTAGAGGAAAAGGTGACAAAATAAATAATGAAAATATATTTTAAAGGTTTGATAAGTTGAAATTCCTAGACTATAATACTATCATAATAGGGGATATTAACATCCCTTAAAGGGATATGAAACCCAAAAATTTTCTTTCATGATTCAGATAGATCACTGGTTTTCAAACCTGTCCTCAGACCTCCCTAACAGGACAAATTTTGAGGATATCTGAAGTAGAGCACAAGTGAAATAATCAGCTGATTAGCAAATACGGTTATTTTACCTGCTCTCATCCAAGGTAATCCTGAAAACCTGGCCTGTTGGGGAGGCCTGAGGACAGGATAAAAACCCAGTGAGATAGAGCATGCGGTTTTTAAGCAACTTTCTAATTTACTCCTATGATCAATTTTTCTTTGTTCTCTTGCAATCTTTTTTTGGAAAGCAGGAATATAAAGCTTAGGCGCCGTCCCATTTTAGGTTCAGTACCCTGAATAGCGCTTGCTTATTGGTGGCTACATTTAGCCACCAATCGGCAAGTGCAACATAGGTGCTGAACTAAAAATGGTCCGGTTCCTACGCTTTTACATTCCTGCGTTTCAAATAAAGATAGCAAGAGAATGAAGAAAAATGGATAATAGGAGTAAATTAGAAAGTTGCTTAAAATTGCTGCTCTTTCTCAATAATTAAAGAAAAAAAAATTGGGTTTAGTATCCCTTTAAGAAGCTAAAATTCCTTTGTAACACTTATTTTTAAATCAGAAATGTTCAGCTATTTGTGCTCAAACTTATCTATATATTTATTGTTTTTCTCAATAGACAATTCGATAGCCCACCCATTTAAAGAGAAAACCTGTACGTCCACTAAATATGTACATTATTTTGACATTTGTTACTTATTGCTGAAACAAATGCCGAAAATGTCCACTGTCTGTGGCGTCTGGCTCATTTTGGTTCCGGGTTTGAGTAAAAGTGCAGCACAAAATTATCTGTATTTGTAGTGAAACAAATTATGATATAATACACATATCAAACTACCACTATTTCCCCCTGGAGCCTAGAGGGCCTGTGTAAAGTTCCGGACGGAGCTTGAGGGCCCGTGTTTCTGGCGAGCCTAACACCAGTTATGAAGCAGGCGGACAGACATCGCTGTATGATCGGGTTGATTGACACCCCCCTGATTGGCCGCGAATCTGCAGGGGCAGCTCACAAGAACTGCTGGTGCAATGCTGAATACGGAGAGCGTATTCAGTGAGGTCTGTCGGACCTGATCCGCAATGTTAAATAGGCCCCTAGGACTCTAGGTAAAGATATGGAAATGAGTGACGCATGGCCTCACCGGCGCTAGTGCAATGCTGCACTGGGAAGCTTTAATGCATAGCAAGGATTGTAGAATACAGAAAGAGATCCCATTGACAGCAGTTTGGACCTTTTCAGCTCTCATCAGAACATGATCGATTCCTCTATGCTTCTTCATAAAAGTTGGTCTAGAATGTTAAAGGAACATGAAACCCAATACTTTTCTTTCATGATTTAGGTAGAATTTAGGTAGAACATACAATTTTTCCAGTTTACTTCTTTTATCAAATTTGTTTAATTCTCTTGGTATCATTTGTTGAGGGAGCAGAAATGCACTACTGGTTTCTAACTGAACACATGGGTGAGCCAATGCAGCCACCAATCAGCAGCTAGAACCTAGGTTCTTTGCTGCTCCTGAGCTTACCAAGATAAACCTTTCAGCAAAGGATAACAAGAGAAAGAAATGAAATAATAGAAGTAAATTGGAAAGTTGTATTTTCTGTCTAAATCATGAATGTCTAATTATGCCTTTACTGTCCCTGTCTTCTAATAAACCGCCTTATCAAGTCTGCACCAATTCCTTGGTTTAACCCATTGGTGGGTGGGTGCGGCTTGATAGAACATGCAGATTCCTGTGGCTGATCCGTGCTTGTTCACAGATAATTATAGTGAATGTTACTACACTAGATCTTGAGATGTTGGGAAACTGGTTGGCTTTGTGCGCACGTTACAACAGGAAATATGTAACTGGCTGTATGTAAAGTGTAGCAAGGTGAAAGCAGCTTTTGTAATGAGCTAAGAAACCAACACAGAAAAACTCAGCATATTTAGAAATGTTGTTATGAACCCTTTTTAAAAGGGATAGGGACCATTTTTTAAATTACATTTTGTAATATAAAATGTTTAAAAGGGACATAATACTCACATGCTAAATCACTTGAAAGTGAGGCAGCATAACTGTAAAAGCATCTATATGTAAAAAAAGTTAGATATTTTACCACAAAATTTCTTCAGCTCACCAGTGTAAGTGCTGTGTAAAACAGTTATACTTTAGTTGCAAGTTGAAAACCCCCCAAAAAACACAATAGCCAATCAGCAGTGCTGAAGTAATGCTTTGCCTTTGCTGCAATCTCATGAGATATCATAAAACTTACTTAAAACCTTAAAGGGACAGTTTAGTAAAAAAATAAACTCTTGATTCAGATAGGGCATGTCATTTTAAAAAAACTTCCCAATTTACTTGTATCATCAAATGCTTTGTTCTCTTTGTATTCTTAGTTAAAAGCTAAACCTAGGAGGCTCATATGCAAATTTCTTAGCCCTTGAAGGCCACCTCTTATCTGAATACATAAAAAAAAATCACAATTAGAGGGCGTTCGTTCATGTATGCCATATAGATAACATTGTGTTCACACCCGTGAAGTTACCTAGGAGTCAGCACTGATTAGCTAAAAGTCTGTCAAAAGAACTGAAATAAGAGGGAAGTCTGCAGAGGCTTAGATACAAGGTAATCACAGAGGTAAACTAAATTTATGCTTACCTGATAAATTATTTTCTTTCCTGGCATGGAATCCATTCTAAACTCCTGGCCACCAGGAGGAGGCAAAGAACACCCCAGCAAAGCTTTAAGTATCCTCCCACTTTCCACAATCTCCCAGTCATTCAGCCAAAGGAATATGGAAAGAGAAGAGGACACAAAGGGTAAAGAGGTGCCTGAAGTTGAGAAAATTAAAATAAGGGCGGGTCGTGGACTCTCCATGCCCGGAAAGAAAGAACTTTATCAGGTAAGCATAAATGTTGTTTTCTTTCCAATGGCATGGAGAGTCCACAAATCCATTCTAATTACTAGTGGGAACCAATACCCAAGCTAAAGGACACAGAATGGAAGGGAGGGAGAACAAGACAAGGCGGACCTGAACAGAAGGCACCACCTTTCCTCCCAACAGAAGCCTCAGCAGAAGCAAAAACATCGAATTTGTAGAATTTGGAAAAAGTATGCAACAAGACCAAGTGGCCGCCTTGCAGATTTGTTCCACAGAAGCCTAGTTTTTAAAGGCCCAGGAAGAAGAGACAGCCCTAGTGGAACCTAAACCTTTCAGGAGGCTGTTGTCCCGCTGTCTCACATGCCAGCTGAATGACACTCAACCAAAAAGAAAGAGTAGAAGAAGTGGCCTTCTGACCCTTACGTTTACCAGAAAACACAACAAAAAGGGCAGTAGATTGCCGAAAATCCCTAGTAGCCAGCAGATAGAACTTAAAAGCATGCACTACATCCAGGTTATGTAACAGATGTTCCTTATGAGAAGGATTAGGACAGAACGAAGGAACTACAATTTCCTGATTGATATTGCGGTCCGAAACCAACTTAGGAAGAAATCCCAATTTGGTACAAAAGACTGCCTTATCCGCATGAAAAATAAGATAAGGGTGGGTCACATTGTAGAGCCGAAAACGGAGGCTGCTGCAGAACCCTAAGAACAAGATTAAGGCTCCAAGGAGGAGCAACAGGTTTAAACACAGGCCTGATACTGACCAAGGCCTGAACAAAAGATTGAACATCTGGCAAGTCAGCCAGACGTCTATGCAAAAGAATGGAAAGGGCAGAGATCTGGCCCTTCAGAGTACTGACTGACAAACTCTTCTCAAGGCCCTCCTGAAGAAAAGACAGAATGCAGGAAACCTTCAATAACCTTCTCTGAAAAACCTCGTCCAGACAAGACTAGGCGTTCAATCTCCAAGCAGTCATCTTCAGAGAATTTAGGTGAAAGTATTGTAATCTGCCGATTATTTATATTAATTTACAGCATTTATCAACAATAAGACTGGTATCTTATATCCTCATATCGCCTATCACAGATTTAGCCCAAACTGCTGTATTTATGAGCCCAGAGACAGAACTGGACAGTAGAGACCTGTAGCGGCGGCAATCACCGCATCACCGGATCCGCTCAGAATTATTTATTCAATCCTTATACAAATAGGGACACATGGGATAAGACAATACTTAAAAAAAGGGGGTATTGACATGAAAGTCATTAATCTTCCTGCAATCAAAATGGCGACCGCAAAGAAAGCAGAACCGCAAGGTAGCATGAGCTAGGCTAGATTTGAGAATCTTTGCCAGCACTTCATAGACAATGCTCCTTTAGATTACCTGTGGAGCCGTCACTACTACAGATACAGCGCTGGCAATTACAGATGGAGTGCTGAAAATAAACCTCCTTGTCACAGACATTCAGCAGGGGAAATTTATGCTCACCTGATAAATGTATTTATTTCTTGACACGATGAGTCCACGGATCATCTAATTACTATTGGGATATTCACCTCCTGGCCAGCAGGAGGTGGCAAAGAGCACCACAGCAAAGCTGTTAAATATCACCTCCCTTCTATCCAACCCCAGTCATTCGACAGAAGTAAAGGAGAGAAAGGAAGAGATCTGATTGATAAAATAATTTATCCTGCTAAATTACGTGAACAAAGTCAGTTAAAGTGTTCCCTAGGAAATTATAAGGTAGAATTCTTACACCCTAAAACTTTAATTGTTTATGATTCAAAAAAAGCCTAAGAGAGCTAGGATAAGATAAAGCATTAGTATGTATAAACTATTTTCTCTATCCTTGTGTGTATATATATATATATATATATATATATATATATATATATATATGTGTGTTAACTATAGGAATTTATATATAATAAAACTGTGCATCTAGTATAAGTTTGCTAGTAAGATAACAGCTTGTGGAAAGACACAGCGAAAATCTTAAGATTTAAGGCTTTATAGTTAGAAATTTTATTACAACTCAATCTGCTCATTTTTGATTTCTATACACATTAACTATGAAAAATAACAGAGATAATGAGATGAATGTTGCACATCAGTTCATAAAATGGTTTGTGTCAAGGTTATAGAAGTAAGAATGGAAATAGTTAAATGCTTTAGAACATGTGACATCACAGGAACATATGTGTTTAAAATGAGGCTGTCAGTGCAGCACGGTCTATGAGGAAGGCGCAAGCTGAAACACGTAAGACCGGTGCTGCACTGGCCTCATGATTCCCGACATTGTATTTTAAAGGTTTGCCAATAAAAGTTACTTTTTAACTTTTACATCCGCTGCTCCGAATCTGTGTTTGTATACTTAACCAAGGCTGGGAACCTGCTAAGCGGTTTGCACACGGATGTTTTTATTTGGAAGTGGGTGTTGCCTAGCTGAAGCGTGGAGACGCTGAGAAAGTAAAGAGCATCGAGGATAGAAGAGGATACACTACTGCATATCAGAGACAAAGGCTAGCCCTATGAAAGCGGAACACAAAGGCAGTAAGTTGTTAGGATTTTATCTGCCGTAGTTTTACTGTGTGGGGGCCACTGTGAATGCAGTAGTTAGGCTTGGCTAATTAAGATATATCCTGGGCACTGATGCGCTGTTTTAAGGGTACTTGTTAACGAAGGTGCAGAGGTGCCTGAGGTTTATAAACATAACAAAAAATATCCTGTCATCAAAAACAGGGCGGGTTGTGGACTCATCGTGTCAAGAAATAAATAAATTTATCAGGTAAGCATATATTTTGTTTTCTTTCCAATGACACGCTGAGTCCATGCATCATCTAATTACTATTGGGAATCAATACCCAAGCTAGAGGACACAGATGATAAGGGAGGGACAAGACAGGGAACCTAAACAGAAGGCACCACTGCTTGAAGAACCTTTCTCCCAAAGGAAGCCTCAGCCGAGGCAAAAGTCTCAAACTTATAGAATTTTGAAAAAGTATGTAGAGAGGACCAAGTTGCAGACTTGCAAATCTGTTCTACAGAAGCTTCATTTTTGAATGCCCAGGAAGAGGAAAAAGCCCTCCTAGAATGAGCCATAACCTGCTCAGGAGGCTGCTGTCCAGCAGTTTCATAGGCCAAGCGAATTATACTCTTCAGCCACAAAGAAAGAGAAGTAGCCGTAGCTTTCTGCCCCTTATGTTTCCCAGAGAAAACTACAAACAGAGCAGAAGACTGTCGAAAATCCTTAGTCGCCTGTAAATAGAATTTCAGAGCATGAACCACGTCTAGGTTGTACAGAAGACGTTCCTTATGAGAAGAAGGATTAGGACATAAAGGAGGAACAACATCCTGATTAATGTTCCGATCTGAAACTACTTTAGGAAGAAAACCCAATATAGTACGTAAAACAACCTTATCCAAGTGAAAGATAAGATAGGGAGACTCATGCTGTAAAGCTGAGAGTTCAGAGACTCTACAAGCTGAAGAAATAGCAACAAGAAACAAAGCCTTCCAAGATAACAACTTAATATCTAAGGAATGCATAGGTTCAAAAGGAGCCTGCTGAAGAACCTTAAGAACAAGATTAAGACTCCAGGGAGGAGTAACAGGTTTAAACACAGGCCTGATTCTGACCAAGGTCTGATAGAACGATTGAACATCTGGTACCTCTGCCAGACGTTTATGTAACAAAATAGATCAGGGAAAAATTTGACCTTTCAAGGAGCTTGCCGATAACCCCTTCTCCAAACCCTCTTGGAGAAAAGATAAAATCCTAGGAATCCAAACTCTACTCCAAGAGTAGCCTTTGGAATCGCACCAATACAGATATTTATGCCAAATCTTATGGTAAATTTTCCTGGTAACAGGCTTGCGAGCCTGAATCATAGTCTCAATGACCTGATCTGAAAAATCTCCAAGCAGTCAGCTTCAGAGAAACTAGATTTGGATGAAGGAAGGGCCCTTGAAGTAGAAGGTCCTTTCTTAGAGGAAGTTTCCAAAGAGGGAGACATGGCTTCTCCACTAGGTCTGCATACCAAATCCTGCGAGGCCACGCCGGAGCAATGAGAATCACCGACGCCCTCTCTTGCTTGATCTGAGCAATGACCCAACTAAGAAGAGCGAACGGAGGAAATAGGTATGCAAGATTGAAATTGCAAGTAACTGCCAGAGCATCTATCAGGGAAACATAGGGAACGAGAATGACTGGGGTTGGATAGAAGGGAGGTGATATTTAACAGCTTTGCTGTGGTGCTCTTTGCCGCCTCCTGCTGGCCAGGAGGTGAATATCTCAATAGTAATTAGATGATCCGTGCACTCATCATGTCATTAGAAAGACTATTTCTGAATTACCATACAAGTCAGCACATGGAGATGCATCATTAGAGACTCCACGCAGCCTTCTTGTAACAACTCTAGACAAAGGACACACTAAGAATATTACGCTCATCCAGGCACCCTCCGATATATGGAGAGACTTCCCACAGACAAGAGGACATCTAGCAAAATGCAAGGCTGGACGGGAGTTAGTGGGGGACTCCCGGAACGCCGCAATCATAAAACAGGCACGCTTCTTGCTTGATACAACTACTCCGGATGACATCTCCAGTGACACCACTCACCAACTAGAGATTTTCCATGAAGGGTATGATAAAACGCGGCCCTTAAATCCTCTAGAAGGGACTTCACAAGACACTTGTATCAGTTTAATCCTACCTTGGACCCACCATATTAACCGCTCCCAATGCGAGTAAGAATATTAACATTAAGACCCTTCCCTTCCTGTAATCAAGCCCAAAGGCTGCAACTTAAAGACACTAGTTAAGGCACTGGGATATCTGATGGCATGCTATACAGTTACTTACGTTATCTTATCCAAATATATGTTACGCTGTTAGTATGTTAGACATCTTATATGTTTATTCTCATGATGTATAGCTAGCCATAGCACTGATGCACTAGTATCCATAATATTCCTTTGTTATATTGTTTATACTAGGTAGTTTCCAAGGCTACAACTCTTATGTTTCTGAAACAGATATTATAATTGATTTGCTACTAACATTTTCACACATATGTTCTATAAGGGGGTTTGTGGGGGGCCCTCAGAGGGACACCTTTTTAAGTATGCACTATAGAAACTATGCACTAGCCTCCATAACATTCCAGTACTAAACAGATTGCACTAGATGGTCTCCGTTGCTACAGCCCCTTTATTGATTCTGATACAGATACCATAATAGACCTGCTGCCAACATTTTTACATCATATGTGTTCTATAGAGGGGTTTGTGGGGGCCCCAAACGGGACACTTTCACACTGACAGTGAAGTTGGTATTTTTAGTAACACACTATTACTATCTATGTATGTAAGATTAATTCAACAATAGCTTCTCTCGTGTTTAACCGCAGGTTAGAAGAAGAAGAAAAAAAAAGCTTTACGGACCATACATTGTAACGTACCCTAATTGCAGCTTGTGCATAACATGAAAATGTTAGATTTAGTAAGCTGGAGATCGTTTAATTACATAAAATCTTAAAGTGGCACAAGAAAATAGATGCACATTTACTTAACTTTGTAGCCTACATCAAATTGCTTTATATATTTTCGGAGGGTAGCTCTTATAATTTTTAAATCGCTGCATCACCCCTCTCTATGTTATCCAACATAATATGTCAACTCTATTCCATTGAAACGGGTAGGTTCGATGATGGCCTCTAGTTAGTCCAATTAGTTTTGTTTATGTTTTATTTATGTTTATCTTTGCATTATCCCTACATTTGTCCTATATATTGGCAATAACAATCCAAGAGTGTTCCACAATATATGTAATAGGGACCAAAATGAGGAAAATCAATTAGGAATCACCAGTATGTTTTCTATATCACTGAATGTTTAATTTTTCATTTTCTATTTCTTCTTGATGTTTCAAACCACTGTAATGTGCCACAACTCAAAAATATATATTTTTTTATTTATTAAAAATCACCAAAGTCTGTTCCTGTTTGATACGGGCTATCACCCGAGGAATGAGGGCAAACGGAGAAAAACATAATTTATGTAAGAATTTACCTGATAAATTCATTTCTTTCATATTGGCAAGAGTCCATGAGCTAGTGACGTATGGGATATACAATCCTACCAGGAGGGGCAAAGTTTCCCAAACCTCAAAATGCCTATAAATACACCCCTCACCACACCCACAATTCAGTTTAACGAATAGCCAAGTAGTGGGGTGATAAAGAAAGGAGTAAAAAGCATCAACAAAGGAATTTGGAAATAATTGTGCTTTATACAAAAAAATCATAACCACCATAAAAAGGGTGGGCTTCATGGACTCTTGCCAATATGAAAGAAATGAATTTATCAGGTAAATTCTTACATAAATTATGTTTTCTTTCATGTAATTGGCAAGAGTCTATGAGCTAGTGCCGTATGGGATATCAATACCCAAGATGTGGAACTCCACGCAAGAGTCACTAGAGAGGGAGGGATAAAAATAAACAGCCGTTTTCCGCTGAAAAAATAATCCACAACCCAAAATATAAGTTTATTCTTTAATGACAAGAAAAACTTAAAACATCAGCAGAAGAATCAAACTGAAACAGCTGCCTGAAGAACTTTTCTACCAAAAACTGCTTCTGAAGAAGCAAATACATGAAAACGGTAGAATTTAATAAATGTATGTAAAGAGGACCAAGTTGCCACTTTGCAAATTTGATCAACTGAAGCTTCATTCTTAAAAACCCACGAAGTGGAGACTGATCTAGTAGAATGAGCTGTAATTCTCTGAGGCGGGGTCTGTCCCGACTCCAAATAAGCTTGATGAATCAAAAGCTTTAACCAAGAAGCCAAGGAAATAGCAGAAGCCTTCTGACCTTTCCTAGGACCAGAAAATATAACAAATAGACTAGAAGTCTTCCTGAAATCTTAAGTAGCTTCAACATAATATTTCAAAGCTCTCACCACATCCAAAGAATTTAAGGACCTTTTCAAAGAATTCTTAGGATTAGAACACAAGAAAGGGACAACAATTTCAACTAATGTTGTAAGAATTCACAACCTTAGGAAAAAATTCAAATGAAGTCTGCAAAACCTCTTCTAGCAGAAGAGATGGCCAAAAGGAACAACACTTTCCAAGAAAGTAGTTTAATGTCCAAAGAATGCATAGGCTCAAATGGAGGAGCATGTAACGCTCTCAAACCCAAATTAAGACTTCAAGGAGGAGAGATTGATTTAATGACAGGCTTAATACGAACTAAAGCCTGTACAAAACAGTGAATATCAGGAAGTTTAGCAATCTTTCTGTCAAATAAAACAGAAAGAGCAGAGATTTGTCCCTTCAAGGAACTTGCAGACAACCCCTTATCCATACCATCCTGAACAAACTGTAAAATTCTAGGAATTCTAAAAGAATGCCAAGAGAATTTATGAGAAGAACACCATGAAATGTAAGACTTCCAAACTCAAAAATAAATCTTTCTAGAGACAGATTTACTAGCTTGTAACATAGCATTAATCACTGAGTCAGAGAACCTCTATGACTTAGCACTAAGTGTTCAATTTCCACACCTTCAAATATAATGATTTGAGATCCTGATGCAAAAACGGACCTTGAGACAGCAGGTCTGGCCTTAACGGAATTGGCCAAGGTTGGCAACTGGACATCCGAACAAGATCTGCATACCAAAACCTGTGAGGCCATGCTGGAGCCACCAGCAACACAAACGATTGTTCCATGATGATTTTGGAGATTACTCTTGAAAGAAGAACTAGAGGCGGGAAAACATAAGCAGGTTGATAACACCAAGGAAGTGCAAGCGTCCACTGCTTCCGCCTGAAAATCTGGACCTGGACAAGTATCTGGGACGTTTCTTGTTTAAATGAGAGGCCATCAGATCTATCTCTGGAAGACCCCACATCTGAACAATCTGAGAAAACACATCTGTATGGAGGGACCACTCCCCCGGATGTTAAGTCTGACGGCTGAGATAATCCGCCTCCCAATTGTCTACACCTGGGATATGTACCGCAGAAATTAGACAGGAGCTGGATTCCGCCCAAGCAAGTATCCAAGATACTTCTTCATAGCTTGGGGACTGTGAGTCCCACCCTGATGATTGACATATGCCACTGTTGTGATATTGTCTGACTGAAAAGAAATCAACGGTTCTCTCTTAACAGAGACCAAAACTGAAGAGCTCTGAGAATTGCACGGAGTTCTAAAATAATGATAGGTAATCTCGCCTCTTGAGATTTCCAAACCCCTTGTGCTGTCAGAGATCCCCAAACAGCTCCCCAACCTGAAAGACTTGCATCTGTAGTGATCACAGTCCAGGTTGACCGAACAAAAGAAGCCCCTTGAACTAAACGCTGGTGATTTAACCACCACGTCAGAGAGTGTCGAACATTGGGATTTAAGGATATTAAATGTGATATCTTTGTGTAATCCCTGCACCATTAATTCAGCATACAAAGCTGGAGAGGTCTCATGTGAAAACGAGCAAAGGGAATCGCGTCCGATGCTGCAGTCATGCAGTCATGCACATAACCACTGAAGGGAATGACTGAGACTGAAGGTGCCGACAGGCTGCAACCAATTTCAAATGTCTCTTGTCTGTTAGAGACAGAGTCATGGACACTGAATCTATCTGGAAACCTAAACAGGTGACCCTTATCTGAGGAATCAAGAATTTTTTTGGTAAATTGATCCTCCAACTATGTTTTTGAAGAAACAACACTAGTTGAATCGTGTGAGATTCTGCAGAACGTAAAGAGTTAGTACCAAGATATCGTCCAAATAAGGAAACGCCGCAATACCCTGCCCTCTGGCTTCCATAGAGTAGGGCACCGAGAACCTTTAAAAAGATTCTTTGAGCGGTTGCTAGGCAAAATGGAAGAGAAACAAATTGGTAATGCTTGTCTAGAAAAGAGAATCTCAGGAAATGATAATGATCTGAAAGAATCGGAATATGAAGGTATGCATCCTGCAAGTCCATTGTGAACATAAAATCTCCTTGCTGAACAAAAGGCAGAATAGTCCTTATAGTCACCATTAGAAAGTTGGTACTCTACAAAACGATTCAAAATTTTCAGATCCAGAACTGGTCTGAATGAAATTTCCTTCTCTGGGACAATGAATAGATTTGAATAAAACCCCAGACCCTGTTCCTGAAAAGGAACTGGCATGACTACCCCTGAAACTCCAGGTCTGAAACACACTTCAGGAAAGTCTGAGCTTTAACTGGATTTGCTGGGATGCGTGAGAGAGAAAAAAATCTTCTCACAGGAGGACTTACTCAGAATTCTATTTGATACCCCTGAGAGACAACACTCTGAAACCATTGATTTTGGACAGAATTTATCCAAATATCCTTAAAAAAAACCTTAATCTGCCCCCTACCAGCTAAGCTGGAATGAGAGTTGCACCTTCATGCGGATTTAGGGGCTGGCTTTTGGTTTCTTAAATGGCTTGGATTTATTCCAATTTAATGAAGGTTTCCAATTGGAAACAGATTCCTTAGGGAAGGATTAGGTTTTTGTTCCTTATTAACGAAAAGAACGAAAACGATTAGAAGTTTTAGAATTACCCTTAGGTCTCTTTTTACCTTGGAAAGAAAAATATGGCAATCTAGACTTAAAAGTCACATCAGCATTCCAAGATTTAAGCCACAAAGCTCTTCTAGATAAAAATAGCTAAAGACATAGATCAAACATCAATCTTGATGATATCAAAAAATGGCATCAGAAATGATTAGTATGTTGCAGTAAGCGAACAATGCTAGATAAATCAGAATCCAATTCTTGTTGCGCTAATTCTCCAACAAAAATGTTGATGCCGCTGCAACATCAGCCAAAGAAATTGCAGGCCTGAGATGTCCTGAATGTAAATTAGCTTTCCTATCTAAAGGAACTTAAGTACTATCTTCCATAGGAATAAAGGTACATTCAGCAAAAGTAGAAATAGCCCCAACAACTTTGAGGATCTTTCCCCAAAACTTTATAGAAATTGCTGGCAAAGGATACACTTTTTAAACCTTGAAGAAGGAATACAAGAAGTACCTGGCTTATTCCATTCCTTAGAAATCCTATCAGAAATAGCATCAGGAACAGGAAAAACCTCTGGAGTAACCATAGGAGGTTTAAAAACCGAATTTACTAGTTCTAATATCAAGAGGACTCGTTTCCCCGCAATCCGAAATAATTAACACTTCTTTTAACAAAGAACGAAAATACTTAATTTCTTTCATGTAATTGGCAAGAGTCCATGAGCTAGGGACGTATGGGATATACATTCCTACCAGGAGGGGCAAAGTTCCCCAAACCTCAAAATGCCTATAAATACACCCCCCACCACACCCACAATTCAGTTTTACAAACTTTGCCTCCTATGGACGTGGTGAAGTAAGTTTGTGCTAGATTTCTACGTTGATCTGCGTTTTTCAGCATGCTGAAGCCTGGTTCCTCTCAGAGTGCAGTGAATGACAGAGGGATGTGAAGGGAGTATTACCTTTTGAATACAATGATCATCCTATCGGGGATCTATTTCTTAGGTTCTCTGTTATCGGTCGAAGAGATTCTTCTCCTACCTCCCTTTTCAGATCGACAATATACTCTTATATACCATTACCTCTACTGATTCTCGTTTCAGTACTGGTTTGGCTATCTACTTTATGTAGATGAGTGTCTTTTGGTAAGTATGTTTCATTTTATTTATGACACTCTCAGCTATGGTTTGGCACTTTATATGTAAAGTTCTAAATATATGTTTTATACTTATATTTGCCATGATTCAGGTTAATCAGTTTATTTCCTTCTTACAGACTGTCAGTTTCATTTTTCATCTCTACTCTTGCAAAGCGTACTACTATTCCTACGGCAAATAGTACTTCTTTTAAAGATCCTTTAGATAGGAAACTGGAATCTTATCTAAGGAAGGCTTATTTATGTGCAGGTCATCTTCTTAGGCCTGCTATTTCTTTGGCTGATGTTGCTGCGGCTTCAACTTTTTGGTTGGAAACTTTAGCGCCACAAGTACCAGATCCTAATGTGTAAAGCATTGTTAAGCTTATTCAACATGCTAATAATTTCATTTGTGATGCCATTTTGATATTGTTAGAATTGATGTCAGGTATATGTCTTTAGCTATTTTAGCTAGAAGAGCTTTATGGCTTAAAACTTGGAATGCAGATATGACTTCAACATTGCTATCTCTTTCTTTCCAAGGTAATAAATTATTTGGTTCTCAGTTGGATTCTATTATTTCAACTGTTACTGGGGGGGAAGGGAGCTTTTTTGCCTCAGGATAAAAAGTCTAAGAGTAAATTTAGGGCTTCTAACCGTTTTCGTTCCTTTCGTCAGAATAAGGAACAGAAATCTGACCCTTCCCCTAAAGGAACGGTTTCCAATCGGAACCCTTCTCCAGTCTGGAATAAATCCAAGCCTTTTAGAAAACCAAAAGCAGCCCCCAAGTCCGCATGAAGGTGCGGCCCTCATTCCAGCGCAGCTGGTAGGGGGCAGACTAAGGTTTTCCAAAGATGTTTGGATCAATTCAATCCAAAAACATTGGATCCAGAACATTGTTTCTCAAGGGTACAGAATAGGTTTCAAGGTAAGACCGCCTGTGAGAAGTTTCTTTCTCTCACGCATTCCAGTGAACGCTCAGGCTTTCCTGAAGTGTGTTTCAGACCTGGAGTTATCCGGGGTAATTGTGCCAGTTCCCTTTCCGGAACGGGGTCTGGGGTTTTATTCAAATCTGTTCATTGTTCCAAAGAAAGAGGATTCTTTCAGACCAGTTCTGGATCTAAAGATTTTGAATCGTTATGTAAGAATACCAACATTCAAAATGGTGACTATAAGGACTATTCTGCCTTTTGTTCAGCAAGGGCATTATATGTCCACAATAGATTTACAGGATGCATATCTTCATATTCCGATTCATCCAGATCATTATCAGTTCCTGAGATTCTCTTTTCTAGACAAGCATTACCAATTCATTACTCTTCCTTTTGGCCTAGCAACAGCTCCAAGTATCTTTTCGAAGGTTCCCGGTGCCCTACTCTCTGTAATCAGAGAGCGGGGTATTGCTGCGTTTCCTTATTTGGACGATATCTTGGTACTTGCTCAGTCTTTACATTCTGCAGAATCTCACACGAATCAACTAGTGTTGTTTCTTCAAGAACATGGTTGGAGGATCAATTTACCAAAAAGTTCCTTGATTCCTCAGACAAGGAAGGGTAACCTTTTTAGGATTCCAAATAGATTCAGTATCCATGACTTTGTCTATAACAGACAAAAGACGTCTGAAATTGGTTTCAGCTTGTCGGGACCTTCAGTTTCAATCATTCCCTTCAGTAGCTATGTGCATGGAGGTTTTAGGCCTCATGACTGCAGCATCAGACGCGATCCCCTTTGCTCGTTTTCACATGAGACCGCTTCAGCTTTGTATGCTGAGCCAATGGTGCAGGGATTATACAAGGATATCACAATCAATATCCTTAAATCCCAATATTCGACTTTCTCTGACTTGGTGGTTAGATCACCATCGTTTAGTTCAGGGGGCCTCTTTTGTTCGTCCAACCTGGACTGTGATCACAACAGATGCGAGTCTTTCAGGTTGGGGAGTTGTCTGGGGATCTCTGACAGCGCAGGGGGTTTGGAAATCTCAAGAGGCGAGATTACCAATCAATATTTTGGAACTCCGTGCGATTTTCAGAGCTCTTCAGTTTTGGCCTCTTCTGAAGAAAACAGAATTTATGCTTACCTGATAAATTACTTTCTCCAACGGTGTGTCCGGTCCACGGCGTCATCCATAACTTGTGGGAATATTCTCTTCCCCAACAGGAAATGGCAAAGAGCACAGCAAAAGCTGTCCATATAGTCCCTCCTAGGCTCCGCCCACCCCAGTCATTCGACCGACGGACAGGAGAAAAAAAAAACAGGAGAAACTATAGGGTGACGTGGTGACTGTAGTTAAAGAAAGAAATTCATCAAACCTGATTAAAAAACCAGGGCGGGCCGTGGACCGGACACACCGTTGGAGAAAGTAATTTATCAGGTAAGCATAAATTCTGTTTTCTCCAACATTGGTGTGTCCGGTCCACGGCGTCATCCATAACTTGTGGGAACCAATACCAAAGCTTTAGGACACGGATGAAGGGAGGGAGCCAATCAGGTTACCTAAACGGAAGGCACCACGGCTTGCAAAACCTTTCTCCCAAAAATAGCCTCCGAAGAAGCAAAAGTATCAAATTTGTAGAATTTGGCAAAAGTGTGCAGGGAAGACCAAGTCGCTGCCTTACATATCTGATCAACAGAAGCCTCGTTCTTGAAGGCCCATGTGGAAGCCACAGCCCTAGTAGAGTGAGCTGTGATTCGTTCGGGAGGCTGCCGTCCGGTAGCCAATCGGATGATGCTTTTCAGCCAAAAGGAAAGAGAGGTAGCAGTATCCTTTTGACCTCTCCTCTTGCCAGAATAAACGACAAACAGAGAAGACGTTTGTCTGAAAACCTTTGTTGCTTCTAAATAGAACTTTAAAGCACGTACTACATCTAAATTTATGTAACAAACCTTCCTTCTTTGAAACTGGATTTGGACACAAAGAAGGCACAACTATTTCCTGGTTAATATTTTTGTTGGAAACAACCTTTGGAAGGAAACCAGGTTTAGTACGCAAAACAACCTTATCTGAATGGAACACCAGATAGGGCGGATTACACTGCAGAGCAGATAACTCAGAAACTCTTCTAGCAGAAGAAATAGCAACCAAAAACAGAACTTTCCAAGATAACATCTTGAAATCTATGGAATGTAGAGGTTTAAACGGAACCCCTTGAAGAACTGAAAGAACTAAATTCAGACTACAGGGAGGAGTCAAAGGTCTGTAAACAGGCTTGATCCTGACCAAAGCCTGAACAAAAGCTTGAACATCTGGCACAGCTGCCAGTCGTTTGTGTAACAAGACAGATAATCACTTATCCAAACCTTCTTGGAGAAAGGAAAGGATCCTAGGAATTTTAATCTTACTCCATGAGAATCCCTTGGATTCACACCAACAGATATATCTTTGCCATATTTTATGGTAAATTTTTCTAGTTACAGGTTTTCTGGCTTGTACCAGAGTATCTATCACAGAATCCGAAAACCCACGCTTAGATAAAATCAAGCGTTCAATTTCCAAGCCGTCAGCTGGAGAGAGACTAGATTTGGATGTTCGAATGGACCCTGTACTAGAAGATCCTGTCTCAAAGGTAGCTTCCATGGTGGAGCCGATGACATATTCACCAGGTCTGCATACCAAGTCCTGCGTGGCCAGGCAGGAGCTATCAAAATCACTGAGGCCCTCTCCTGTTTGATCCTGGCTACCAGCCTGGGAATGAGAGGAAACGGTGGAAACACATAAGCTAGGTTGAAGGTCCAAGGCGCTACTAATGCATCCACTAGAGTCGCCTTGGGATCCCTGGATCTGGACCCGTAGCAAGGAACCTTGAAGTTCTGACGAGACGCCATTAAATCCATGTCTGGAATGCCCCATAATTGAGTCAACTGGGCAAATATCTCCGGGTGGAGTTCCCACTCCCCCTGATGGAATGTCTGACGACTCAGATAATCCGCCTCCCAGTTTTCCACTCCTGGGATGTGGATCGCAGATAGGTGGCAGGGGTGATCCTCCGCCCATTTTATGATTTTGGTCACTTCGCTTATCGCCAGGGAACTCCTTGTTCCCCCCTGATGGTTGATGTAAGCAATAGTCGTCATGTTGTCTGATTGGAATCTTATGAATCTGGCCTTTGCCAGTTGAGGCCAAGCCCTGAGAGTATTGAATATCGCTCTCAGTTCCAGAATGTTTATCGGGAGAAGAGACTCTTCCCGAGACCATAGACCCTGAGCTTTCAGGGAGTCCCAGACCGCGCCCCAGCCCACTAGACTGGCGTCGGTCGTGACGATGACCCACTCCGGTCTGCGGAAGCTCATTCCCTGGGACAGGTGATCCTGGGTTAGCCACTAACGGAGTGAATCTCTGGTCTTCTAAATCACTGGAGACAAGTCTGTAAAGTCCCCATTCCACTGTTTCAGCATGCACAGTTGTAATGGTCTTAGATGAATTAGCGCAAAAGGAACTATGTCCATTGCTGCAACCATCAACCCTACTACTTCCATGCACTGAGCTATGGAAGGACGTGGAACAGAGTGAAGAAACTTGACAAGCGTTTAGAAGTTTTGACTTTCTGACATCTGTCAGGAAAATCTTCATTTCTAAAGAATCTATTATTGTCCCCAAGAAAGGAACTCTTGTCGACGGAGACAGGGAACTTTTTTCTATGTTCACCTTCCACCCGTGAGATCTGAGAAAGGCCAGAACGATGTCTGTGTGAGCCTTTGCCTTTGACAGAGATGACGCTTGTATCAGAATGTCGTCCAAATAAGGTGCCACTGCAATGCCCCTTGGTCTTAGAACCGCTAGAAGGGACCCGAGAGCAGTGGCTAGCCCGAATGGGAGAGCCACAAACTGGTAATGTTTGTTCAGAAAGGCGAACCTTAGGAACTGATGATGATCTGTGTGGATAGGAATATGTAGATACGCATCCTTTAGATCCGCGGTAGTCATAAATTGACCCTCCTGGATTGTAGGTAAAATCGTTCGAATAGTTTCCATTTTGAACGATGGCACTCTGAGAAATTTGTTTAGAATCTTTAAATCCAGAATTGGTCTGAAGGTTCCCTCTTTTTTTGGGAACTACAAACAGATCTGAGTAAAACCCCAGTCCTTGTTCCACAGTTGGAACTGGGTGTATCACTCCCATTTTTAACAGGTCTTCTACACAATGGAAAAATGCCTGTCTCCTTATTTGTTTTGAAGATAAGTGAGATATGTGGAACCTTCCCCTTGGGGGTAGTTCCTTGAATTCCAGAAGATAACCCTGAGAAACTATTTCTAGTGCCCAGGGATCCTGAACATCTCTTTCCCAAGCATGAGCGAAGAGAGAGAGTCTGCCCCCTACTAGATCCGGTCCCGGATCGGGGGCTACTCCTTCATGCTGTTTTGGTACCAGCAGCAGGCTTCTTGATCTGCTTACCCTTGTTCCAGCCTTGCATCGGTTTCCAAGCTGGTTTGGTTTGTGAAGCATTACCCTCTTGTCTAGAGGCTGCAGAGTTGGAGGCCGGATCGTTCCTGAAATTGCGAAAGGAACGAAAATTAGACTTATTCTTGGCCTTGAAAGGCCTATCTTGTGGGAGGGCATGGCCCTTACCCCCAGTGATGTCTGAGATAATCTCTTTCAATTCTGGCCCAAAAAGGGTTTTGCCCTTGAAAGGGATATT
Source organism: Bombina bombina (assembly GCF_027579735.1). NCBI lineage: Eukaryota > Metazoa > Chordata > Amphibia > Anura > Bombinatoridae > Bombina > Bombina bombina. The sequence goes on along the minus strand of NC_069505.1, from coordinate 486,982,079 downwards.
AAGCAATTTTGTCTTGGAAGATACATCCGCTGACCAAGACTTTAGCCAGAGCGCTCTGCGCGCCACAATTGCAAACCCTGAATTTTTCGCAGCTAATCTAGCTAACTGCAAAGCGGCATCTAAAATAAAGGAATTAGCTAACTTAAGTGCGTGAATTCTGTCCATAACCTCCTCATACGGAGTCTTTCTACTGAGCGACTTTTCTAGTTCCTCGAACCAGAACCACGCTGCTGTAGTGACAGGAATAATGCACGAAATAGGTTGCAGGAGGTAACCTTGCTGTACAAAAATCTTTTTAAGCAAACCCTCCAATTTTTTAGCCTCGATAGGAATAGTAGTGCGCTTGGCTAGTGTAGAAACTGCCCCCTCGACCTTAGGGACTGTCTGCCATAAGTCTTTTCTGGGGTCGACCATAGGAAATAATTTCTTAAATATAGGAGGGGGGACAAAGGGTATACCTGGCTTTTCCCACTCCTTGATCACTATGTCCGCCACCCGCTTGGGTATAGGAAAAGCGTCGGGGTGCACCGGAACCTCTAGGAACTTGTTCATCTTGCACAATTTTTCTGGAATGACCAGGTTGTCACAATCATCCAGAGTAGATAGCACCTCCTTAAGCAGTGCGCGGAGATGCTCTAATTTAAATTTAACTGTCACAACATCAGGTTCTGCCTGTTGAGAAATTCTACTCTGAATCAGAAATTTCCCCATCTGACAAAACCTCCCTCATGGCCACTTCAGATTGGTGTGAGGGTATGACAGAGTAATTATCATCAGCGCCCTCCTGCTCTACAGTGTTTAAAACAGAGCAATCGCGCGTTCTCTGAAATGCAGGCATTTTGGATAAAATATTTGCTATGGAGTTATCCATTACTGCCGTCAATTGTTGCATAGTAACAAGCATTGGCGCGCTAGAAGTACTAGGGGTCGGCTGTGCGGGCATAACTGGTATAGACACAGAAGGAGAGGATGTAGAACTATGTCTACTCCCTTCATCTGATGAATCATCTTGGGCAACTTTACTATCTGTGGCAGTACTGTCCTTACTTTGTTTGGACGTTATGGCACAATTATCACACAATTTTGAAGGGGGAGACACATTGGCTTCCATACATACAGAACATAGTTTATCTGAAAACACAGTCATGTTAAACAGGCTTAAACTTGTCAATAAAGTACAAAAACCGTTTTAAAATAAAACCGTTACTGTCTCTTTAAATTTTAAACAGGGCTCACTTTTTTACTGAATATGTGAAAAACTATGAAGGAATTGTTCAATCTTAACCAAATTTTTACCACAGTGTCTTAAAGCACTCAAAGCATTGCACCCCAAATTTCAGACCTTTAACCCTTAAAATCACAAAACCGGAGCCGTTTATAGTTTTAACCCCTCTACAGTCCCAGCTCCAGCCTTTGCTGCGACTTTACCAAACCCAGGGGGGTATATGATACCAAATGAAGCTTTTTAGGGACCTTTTCAAATACTTCCAGACCCATACACATGCATCTGCATGTCCTGCTCTCAAAAGTAACTGCGCAGTAATGGCGCGAAAATGAGGCTCTGCCTACTACAAGGAAGGCCCTTCCTGACTGGGAAAGGAGTCTAAGCCAGTGCCTGCCATGAAAATAACGTTCCCCAAAGTTATAAAGTGTGAATTTTAACCTCAAGCTGTATAAAATGCCCAAATAAAGCAATCGATCTAGCCCATAAAATTGTCTACCAGTTTTATAGCCCATATTAAGCCCTTTATTCTGTTTGAGACTAAGAAAATGGCTTACCGGTCCCCATGAGGGGAAAAATGACAGCCTTCCAGCATTACACAGTCTTGTTAGAAATATGGCTAGTCATACCTTAAGCAGAAAAGCCTGCCAACTGTTTCCCCCAACTGAAGTTATCTCATCTCAACAGTCCTTTTCTGTTTCAGAGTAAATAGTACATACCAGCACTATTTTAAAATAACAAACTCTTGATAGTAGAATAAAAAACTACAACTAAACACTGCATACTCTTTACCATCTCCGTGGAGATGTTGCCTGTGCAACGGAAAAGAGAATGACTGGGGTGGGCAGAGCCTAGGAGGGACTATATGGACAGCTTTTGCTGTGCTCTTTGCCATTTCCTGTTGGGGAAGAGAATATTCCCACAAGTTATGGATGACGCCGTGGACCGGACACACCAATGTTGGAGAATCGTTTATTTGTTTTCAGACAGACAATGTCACAACCGTGGCGTATGTCAATCATCAAGGTGGGACTCACAGTCCTCTAGCTATGAAAGAAGTATCTCGGATACTTGCATGGGCGGAATCCAGTTCCTGTCTAATCTCTGCGGTCTATATCCCATGTATAGACAATTGGGAAGAGGATTATCTCAGTCGCCAGACCTTACATCCGGGAGATTGGTCTCTTCACCCAGATGTGTTTCTTCAGATTGTTCAGATGTGGGGGCTTCCAGAAATAGATCTGATGGCTTCTCATCTAAACAGGAAATTTCCCAGGTACCTGTCCAGGTATCCTCAGGCGGAAGCAGTGGATGCGTTGTCACTTCCTTGGAATTATCAACCTGCTTATCTCTTTCCGCCTCTAGTTCTTCTTCCAAGAGTGATTTCCAAAATCATAATGGAGCGCTCATTTGTACTGCTGGTGGCTCCAGCATGGCCACACAGGTTTTGGTATGCAGATCTTGTTCTGATGTCCAGTTGCCAACCTTGGCCACTTCCGTTAAGGCCAGACCTTCTATCCATCAGGATCTCAAATCATTAAATTTGAAGGTATGGAGATTGAACGCCTAGTGCTTAGTCATAGAGGTTTCTCTGACTCAGTGATTAATACTATGTTGCAGGCTCGCAAATCTGTGTCTAGAAAGATTTATTACCGAGTTTTGAAGACTTACATTTAATGGTGTTCTTCTCATAAATTCTCTTCGCATTCTTTTAGAATTCCTAGAATTTTACAGTTTCTTCAGGATGGTTTGGATAAGGGTTTGTCTGCAAGTTCCTGGAAAGGACAAATCTCTGCTCTTTCTGTTCTGTTTCACAGAAAGATTGCTAATCTTCCTGATATTCATTGTTTTGTTCAGGCTTTGGTTCGTATCAAGCCTGTCATTAAGCCAATTTCTCCTCCTTGGAGTCTTAATTTGGTTTTGAGGGCTTTACAGGCTCCTCCATTTGAGCCTATGCATTCTTTGGACATTAAATTACTTTCCTGGAAAGTATTGTTCCTTTTGGCCATCTCTTCAGCTAGAAGAGTTTCTGAATTATCTGCTCTTTCTTATGAATCTCCTTTTCTGATTTTTCATCAGGATAAGGCGGTTTTGCGGACTTCATTTACATTTTTACAACATTAGCAGATAAATTGTTGTCCCTTCCTTGTGTCCTAATCCTAAGAATTCTCTGGAGAGATCTTTACATTCTTTGGATGTGGTAAGAGCTTTGAAATATTATGTTGAAGCTACTAAAGATTTCAGAAAGACTTCTAGTCTATTTGTTATCTTTCTGGTGCTAGGAAAGGTCAGAAGGCTTCTGCCATTTCTTTGGCATCTTGGTTAAAGCTTTTGATTCGTCATGCTTATTTGGAGTCGGGTAAATCCCCGCCTCAGAGGATTACGGCTCATTCTACTAGGTCAGTTTCTACTTCCTGGGCTTTTAAGAATGAAGCTTCTGTTGATCAGATTTGCAAAGCAGCGACTTGGTCTTCTTTGCATACTTTTACTAAATTCTACCAATTTGATGTATTCCCTTCTTCAGAAGCAGTTTTTGGTAGAAAAGTACTTAAGGCAGCTGTTTCAGTTTGATTCTTCTGATAATAATTTCAGATTTTTTCATTATAAAGATTAAAACTTTTGATTTGGGTTGTGGATTAATTTTTCAGCGGAATTGGCAGTCTTTATTTTTATCCCTCCCTCTCTAGTAACTCTTGCGTGGAGTTCCACATCTTGGGTATGTGCTATCCCATACGTCACTAGCTCATGGACTCTTGCCAATTACATGAAAGAAAACATAATTTATGTAAGAACTTACCTGATAAATTCATTTCTTTCATATTGGCAAGAGTCCATGAGGCCCATCCTTTTTGTGGTGGTTATGATTTTTTTGTATAAAGCACAATTATTCCATTACCTTGTTGATGCTTTCGCCCCTTTCTTATCACCCCACTTCTTGGCTATTCGTTAAACTGAATTGTGGGTGTGGTGGTGGGGGGGGGGGTATTTATAGGCATTTTGAGGTTTGGGGAACTTTGCCCCTCCTGGTAGGAATGTATATCCCATACGTCACTAGCTCATGGACTCTTGCCAATATGAAATAAATGAATTTATCAGGTAAGTTCTTACATAAATTATGTTTTTAAATAAATAAGTAGATTTGTTAGTGTCAATATCTGAGGAAGGATCTTCTGAATCAGATAGATCCTCATCAGAGGAGGATAATTCATTATGTTGTCGGTCATTGAAAATTTCATCAACCTTATGAGAAGTTTTAAAAGACCTTTATATTAACTAGAAGGCAGAATAGCAGACAAAAGCCTTCTGAATAGAATCAGTAACAAATTCTTTAAATTTCATAGGTATAACACGTACATTAAAAGTTGAAGGAACAACAACAGGCAATGTACTATTTACTGATGGACACAATATCTGCATGTAAAAGTTTATCATGACAACTATTACAAATTACATTCGGAAATATAATGCACTTAGCTTTAGTAGAACCGAAATCAGGCAGCAAAGCTCCAACAGATACTTTTGAGACATGATCAGATTGAGACATCTTGCAAAATGTAAAATAAAGAACAACATATAAAGCAAAATTTGTCAATTTCCTTATATGACAGTTTCAGGAATGGGAGAAAAATGCAAATAGCATAACCCTCTGACATAGAAAAAACCCCAGAGGCAAATAGAAATGGGGTGTTAAATAATGAAAATATTTGGTGCAAAGTATGACGCACAACGTAAATGAAATTTTTTTGGCGCTAACAACATCCGGAAATGACACACTCCCGTCACTAACGACGCAACCTTGTGCAAGGTACTCGGCGTCAACTACTACGCCGTAAATGACGAACTTGCGTCAACGGACGTACTTTCACGCCGAAAATGACACAATAAAGTCTCGCATTTGGCGCACCTGCAGGCCTAATCCTGCCCGCAATTTGCAAAGAAAAATGTAGTCAATTTTAAACCCCAGGTAAGAAAAATATTTCTTAATATGTTTATTTTCCCCAAATATGAAACTGACAGTCTGTAAAAAGGAAATACATGAACCTGACTCATGACAAATATAAGTACAATACATATATTTAGAACTTTATATTAATGCATAAAGTGCCAAACCATAGCTGAGGTGTCTTAAGTAATAAAAACATACTTACCGAAAGACACCCATCTACATATAGCAGATAGCCAAACCAGTACTGAAACAGTTATCAGTAGAGGTAATGGTATATGAGAGTATATAGTTGATCTGAAAAGGGAGGTAGGAGATGAATCTCTACAACCGATAACAGAGAACCTATGAAATAGATCTCCCATGAGGAAAACCATTGCATTCAGTAGGTGATACTCCCTTCACATCCCTCTGACATTCGCTGTACTCTGAGAGGAATCGGGCTTCAAAATGCTGAGAAGCGCATGTCAACGTAGAAATCTTAGCACAAACTTACTTCACCACCTCCATAGAAGGCAAAGTTTGTAAAACTGAATTGTGGGTGTGGTGAGGGGTGTATTTATAGGCATTTTGAGGTTTGGGAAACTTTGCCCCTCCTGGTAAGATTGTATATCCCATATGTCACTAGCTCATGGACTCTTGCCAATTACATGAAAGAAACGGGTAAATTAGTCCCATGGAACCGCCAGAGCATCAACCAGAGCTGCTTGTGGATCCCTTGATCTTGATCCGTATTTTGGAAGTTTGGGGTTTAGTCAAGACATCATCAGATCCAAATCCGGAACTCCCCACTTGAGTGTTATCATTGAGAATACTTCCGGAAGAAGGGCCCACTCCCCTGGATGAAAGGTCTGCCTGCTCAGAAAATCTGCTTCCCAGTTGTCCACCCCTGGCATGTGGATGGCAGAAAACACAATTTATGCTTACCTGATAAATTTATTTCTCTTGTGGTGTATCCAGTCCACGGATCATCCATTACTTGTGGGATATTCTCATTCCCAACAGGAAGTTGCAAGAGGACACCAACAGCAGAGCTGTTATATAGCTCCTCCCCTAACTGCCATATCCAGTCATTCGACCGAAAACACGCAGAGAAAGGAGAAACCATAGGGTGCAGTGGTGACTGTAGTTTAAATGAAAAAATTACCTGCCTTAAAATGACAGGGCGGGCCTTGGACTGGATACACCACAAGAGAAATAAATTTATCAGGTAAGCATAAAATGTGTTTTCTCTTGTAAGGTGTATCCAGTCCACGGATCATCCATTACTTGTGGGATACCAATACCAAAGCTAAAGTACACGGATGAAGGGAGGGACAAGGCAGGCGCTTAAACGGAAGGTACCACTGCCTGTAAAACCTTTCTCCCAAAAACAGCCTCCAAAGAAGCAAAAGTATCAAATTTGTAGAATTTTGAAAAAGTATGAAGCGAAGACCAAGTCGCCGCCTTGTAAATCTGTTCAACAGAAGCCTCATTTTTAAAGGCCCAAGTGGAAGCCACAGCTCTAGTAGAATGAGCTGTAATCCTTTCAGGAGGCTGCTGGCCAGCAGTCTCATAGGCTAAGCGGATTATGCTTCTTAGCCAAAAAGAAAGAAAGGTTGCCGAAGCCTTTTGACCTCTCCTCTGTCCAGAGTAGACAACAAACAAAGCAGATGTTTGACAAAAATCTTTAGTAGCTTGTAAGTAAAACTTTAAAGCACGAACCACGTCCAGATTGTGTAATAGACGTTCCTTCTTTGAAGAAGGATTAGGACACAAGGATGGAACAACAATCTCTTGATTGATATTCTTGTTAGATACCACCTTAGGTAAAAACCAGGTTTGGTATGCAGGACTACCTTATCCGTATGGAAGATCAGATAAGGAGAATCACATTGTAAAGCAGATAACTCGGAGACTCTAAGAGCCGAGGAAATAAATACCAAAAACAGAACTTTCCAAGATAAAAGTTTGATATCTATGGAATGAAGAGGTTCAAACGGAACTCCTTGAAGAACCTTGAAGAACCTTATGAACCAAATTTAAGCTCCATGGGGGAGCAACAGGTTTAAACACAGGCTTGATTCTAACCAAAGCCTGACAAAATGCCTGAACATCTGGAACATCGCTTGTGCAAAAGAATAGACAGAGCAGAAATCTGTCCTTTTAAGGAACTAGCTGACAATCCTTTTTCCAAACCATCTTGGAGAAAAGATAATATCCTGGGAATCCTAACCCTTGGATTCACACCAATAAAGATATGTACACCATATTTTATGGTAAATTTTCCTGGTGACAGGCTTTCGTGCCTGTATTAAGGTATCAATGACTGACTCGGAGAAGCCACGCTTTGATAAAATCAAGCGTTCAATCTCCAGGCAGTCAGTCTCAGAGAAATTAGATTTGGATGGTTGAAAGGACCCTAAAGTAGAAGTTCCTGTCTCAGAGGCAGAGTCCATGGTGGAAAGGATGACATGTCCACCAGATCTGCATACCAGGTCCTGCGTGGCCACGCAGGCGCTATCAAAATCACTGATGCTCTCTCCTGCTTGACCTTGGCAATCAGTCGAGGGAGCAGAGGAAACGGTGGAAACACGTAAGCCAGGTTGAAAGACCAGGGCGCTGCTAGAGCATCTATTAGCGTCGCCTTGGGATCCCTGGACCTGGATCCGTAACAAGGAAGCTTGGCGTTCTAGCAAGACGCTATGAGATCCAGTTCTGGTTTGCCCAAACGATGAATCACTTGTGCAAACACCTCCGGATGGAGTTCCCACTCTCCCGGATGAAAAGTCTGCAGACTTAAAAAAATCCGCCTCCCAGTTCTCTACACCTGGGATATGGATAGCTGATGGGTGGCAAGAGTGAGTCTCTGCCCAGCGAATTATCTTTGAGACTTCTAACATCGCTAGGGAACTTCTTGATCCCCCTTGATGGTTGATGTAAGCCACAGTCGTGATGTTGTCCGACTGAAATCTGATGTACCTCAGAGTTGCTAACTGAGAACAAGCCTGAAGAGCATTGAATATCGCTCTTCCAGAATATTTATTGGAAGGAGTGTCTCCTCCTGAGTCCACGATCCCTGAGCCTTCAGGGAGTTCCAGACTGCACCCCAACCTAGAAGGCTGGCATTTGTTGTTACAATTGTCCAATCTGGCCTGCGAAAGGTCATACCTTTGGACAGATGGACCCGAGATAGCCACCAGAGAAGAGAATCCCTGGTCTCTTGATCCAGATAGAGTAGAGGGGACAAATCTGTGTAATCCCTGTTCCACTGACTGAGCATGCATAGTTGCAGCGGTCTGAGATGTAGGCGTGCAAACGGCACTATGTCCATTGCCGCTACCATTAAGCCGATTACTTCCATGCACTGAGCCACTGAAGGGGCGGAATGGAATGAAGAACACAGCAGGAATTTAGAAGCTTTGATAACCTGGACTCAGTCAGGTAAATTTTCATTTCTACAGAATCTATCAGAGTCCCTAGGAAGGAAACTCTTGTGAGTGGGGATAGAGAACTCTTTTCCTCGTTCACTTTCCACCCATGCGATCTCAGAAATGCCAGTACTACGTCCATATGAGACTTGGCAATTTGGAAGCTTGACGCCTGTATCAGGATGTCGTCTAAATAAGGGGCCACTGCTATGCCCCGCGGCCTTAGGACCGCCAGAAGCGACCCTAGAACCTTCGTAAAGATTCTTGGGGCTGTAGCTAATCCAAAGGGAAGAGCTACAAACTGGTAATGCCTGCCTAGAAAGGCAAACCTGAGAAACCGATGATGATCTTTGTTATCGGAATGTGAAGATAAGCATCCTTTAAATCCACTGTAGTCATATATTGACCCTCCTGGATCATAGGTAGGATGGTACGAATAGTTTCCATCTTGAATAATGGAACTCTGAGGAATTTGTTTAAGATCTTTAGATCCAAAATTGGTCTGAAGGTTCCCTCTTTTTTGGGAACCACAAACAGATTTGAGTAAAAACCCTGTCCCTGTTCCTCCTTTGGAACTGGATGGAACACTCCCATAACTAGGAGGTCTCGTACACACAGTGTAAGAATGCCTCTCTTTTTATCTGGTTTGCAGATAATTGTGAAAGGTGAAATCTCCCTTTTGGGGGGGGAAGCTTTGAAGTCCAGAAGATATCCCTGGGATATAATTTCCAACACCCAGGGATCCTGGACATCTCTTGCCCACGCCTGGGCGAAGAGCGAAAGTCTGCCCCCTACTAGATCCGTTACCGGATAGGGGGCCGTTCCTTCATGCTGTTTTAGAGGCAGCAGCAGGTTTTTTGGCCTGCTTACCTTTGTCCCAGGTCTGGTTTGGTCTCCAGACCATCTTGGAATGAGCAAAAGTTCCCTCTTGTTTGCATTAGAGGAAGTTGATGCCGCACTTGCCTTGAAGTTTCGAAAGGCACGAAAATTAGACTGTTTGGCCCTTGATTTGGACCTGTCCTGAGGAAGGGCATGACCTTTTCCTCCAGTGATATCAGAAATAATCTCCTTCAAACCAGACCCGAATAGGGTCTGCCCCTTGAAGGGAATGTTAAGCAGCTTAGATTTTGAAGTCACGTCAGCTGACCATGATTTAAGCCATAGCGCCCTGCGCGCCTGTATAGCAAAACCAGAATTCTTAGCCGTTAGTTTAGTCAAATGAACAATGGCATCAGAAAACAAAGGAATTGGCTAGCTTAAGTGCTCTAAGCTTGCCAAGTATGTCATCCAATGGAGTCGCTACCTGTAAAGCCTCTTCCAGAGACTCAAACCAGAACGCTGCAGCAGCAGTGACAGGAACAATGCATGCAAGGGGCTGTAGGATAAAACCTTATTGAATAAACATTTTCTTAAGGTAACCTTCTAATTTTTTATCCATTGGATCTAAAAAAGGATCTAAAAAAGCACAACTGTCCTCGACAGGGATAGTAGTACGCTTTGCTAAAGTAGAAACTGCTCCCTCCACCTTAGGAACTGTCTGTCATAAGTCCCGTGTGGTGGCGTCTATTGGAAACATTTTTCTAAAAATAGGAGGGAAAGAGAACGTCACACCTGGTCTATCCCATTCCTTAGTAATAATTTCTGTAAACCTTTTAGGTATTGGAAAAACATCAGTACACACCGGCACTGCATAGTATTTATCCAGTCTGCACAATTTCTCTGGCACTGCAACTGTATCACAGTCATTCAGAGCAGCTAAAACCTCCCTGAGAAACATGCGGAGGTGTTCAAGCTTAAATTTAAATGTAGAAATATCAGAATCAGGTTGCATCATCTTTCCTGAGTCAGAAACATCACCCACAGACTGAAGCTCTCCTTCCTCAGCTTCTGCATATTGTGAGGCAGTATCAGACATGGTTCTTAAAGCGTCAGTATGCTCTGCATTTCGTCTAACCCCAGAGCTATCTCGCTTACCTCTAAATTCAGGTAGTCTGGCTAATACCGCTGACAGTGTATTATCCATGACTGCCGCCATGTCTTGTAAAGTAATCGCTATGGGCGCCCTAGATGTACTTGGCGCCATTTGAGCGTGAGTCCCTTGAGCGGGAGTCAAAGGATCTGACACGTGGGGAGAGTTAGTCGGCATAACTTCCCCCTCGTCAGATTCCTCTGGTGATAAAAAATTTTAAAGACAGAATATGATCCTTATTGCTTAAAGTGAAATCAGTACATTTGGTACACATTCTAAGAGGGGGTTAAACATATGGCTTTTAAACATAATGAACAAGGAGTTTCCTTTATGTCAGACATGTTTGTACAGACTAGCAATGAGACTAGCAAGCCTGGAAAACACTTTAAATCAAATATAAAAAACGGTACTGTGCCTTTAAGAGAAACAAATTTTGTCAAAATTTGAAAAACAGTGAAAAAAGGCAGTAAATCAAACGAAATTTTTAGTGTATGTAATAAGTTAACAGAGCATTGCACCCACTTGCAAATGGATGATTAACCCCTTAATTAAAAAAACGGATCAAAAAAACGATATAGACGTTTTTAACAGACACAACAAACTGCCACAGCCTGCTGTTGCCCTACCTTCCCCAATAAACGACTTTGGAAAGCCTTTGAGCCCTTTAGAGATGTCCTAAGCATACAGGGGACTCCTGAGGGAAACTGGATGTCACAGTTTGTAATTTTAACTGCAACTGTAACTTTTATACTACAACAGTGGAAAGCCCCAGGAAACTGTTTCTAGGCAAAATTTAAGCCAGCCATGTGGAAAAAACTAGGCCCCAATAAAATTTTATCACCAAAGCATATACAGGGAGTGCAGAATTATTAGGCAAATGAGTATTTTGACCACATCATCCTCTTTATGCATGTTGTCTTACTCCAAGCTGTATAGGCTCGAAAGCCTACTACCAATTAAGCATATTAGGTGATGTGCATCTCTGTAATGAGAAGGGGTGTGGTCTAATGACATCAACACCCTATATCAGGTGTGCATAATTATTAGGCAACTTCCTTTCATTTGGCAAAATGGGTCAAAAGAAGTACTTGACAGGCTTCGAAAAGTCAAAAATAGTGAGATATCTTGCAGAGGGATGCAGCACTCTTAAAATTGCAAAGCTTCTGAAGCGTGATCATCGAACAATCAAGCGTTTCATTCAAAATAGTCAACAGGGTCGCAAGAAGTGTGTGGAAAAACCAAGGCGCAAAATAACTGCCCATGAACTGAGAAAAGTCAAGCGTGCAGCTGCCAAGATGCCACTTGCCACCAGTTTGGCCATATTTCAGAGCTGCAACATCACTGGAGTGCCCAAAAGCACAAGGTGTGCAATACTCAGAGACATGGCCAAGGTAAGAAAGGCTGAAAGACGACCACCACTGAACAAGACACACAAGCTGAAACGTCAAGACTGGGCCAAGAAATATCTCAAGACTGATTTTTCTAAGGTTTTATGGACTGATGAAATGAGAGTGAGTCTTGATGGGCCAGATGGATGGGCCCGTGGCTGGATTGGTAAAGGGCAGAGAGCTCCAGTCCGACTCAGACGCCAGCAAGGTGGAGTACTGGTTTGGGCTGGTATCATCAAAGATGAGCTTGTGGGGCCTTTTCGGGTTGAGGATGGAGTCAAGCTCAACTCCCAGTCCTACTGCCAGTTTCTGGAAGACACCTTCTTCAAGCAGTGGTACAGGAAGAAGTCTACATCCTTCAAGAAAAACATGATTTTCATGCAGGACAATGCTCCATCACACGCGTCCAAGTACTCCACAGCGTGGCTGGCAAGAAAGGGTATAAAAGAAGAAAATCTAATGACATGGCCTCCTTGTTCACCTGATCTGAACCCCATTGACAACCTGTGGTCCATCATCAAATGTGAGATTTACAAGGAGGGAAAACAGTACACCTCTCTGAACAGTGTCTGGGAGGCTGTGGTTGCTGCTGCACGCAATGTTGATGGTGAACAGATCAAAACACTGACAGAATCCATGGATGGCAGGCTTTTGAGTGTCCTTGCAAAGAAAGGTGGCTATATTGGTCACTGATTTGTTTTTGTTTTGTTTTTGAATGTCAGAAATGTATATTTGTGAATGTTGAGATGTTATATTGGTTTCACTGGTAAAAATAAATAATTGAAATGGGTATATATTTGTTTTTTGTTAAGTTGCCTAATAATTATGCACAGTAATAGTCACCTGCACACACAGATATCCCCCTAAAATAGCTATAACTAAAAACAAACTAAAAACTACTTCCAAAACTATTCAGCTTTGATATTAATGAGTTTTTTGGGTTCATTGAGAACATGGTTGTTGTTCAATAATAAAATTAATCCTCAAAAATACAACTTGCCTAATAATTCTGCACTCCCTGTATAAAAACGATTAAACATGCCAGCAAACGTTTTATATTGCAATTTTATAAGGGTATTACCCCTGAGAGTAAGCATGATACCAGTCGCTATTAAATCACTGTATTCAGGCTTAACTTACATTAATCCGATATCAGCAGCATTTTCTAGCATTTTCCATTTCTAGAAAAAATTGTAACTGCACATACCTCATAGCAGAGTAACCTGCACGCCATTCTCCCGCTGAAGTTACCTCTCTCCTCAGACATATGTGAGAACAGCAATGGATCTTAGTTACAACCTGCTAAGATCATAGAAAACTCAGGCAGATTCTTCTTCTATTTACTGCCTGGGATAAAATAGTACAACTCCGGTACCATTTAAAATAACAAACTTTTGATTGAAGATAAAAAACTAACTATATTTCACCACTCTTTCTTACTACCTCCATGCGTGTTGAGAGTTGCAAGAGAATGACTGGATATGGCAGTTAGGGGAGGAGCTATATAACAGCTCTGCTGTGGGTGTCCTCTTGCAACTTCCTGTTGGGAATGAGAATATCCCACAAGTAATGGATGATCTGTGGACTGGATACACCTTACAAGAGAAATGAGACAATTGTGAGACTCCGCCCATTGAAGAATGCAAATCACCTCCCTCATAGCTAAGGAATTCAGTGTTCCTCCCTGGTGGTTGATATACGCCACCATAGTAATGTTGTCTGATTGAAATCTGATAAACCGGAAATCAGTTGTGGCCAAGCTATTAATGCATTGAAGATTGGTCTCAACTCTAGGATATTTATTGGGAGGGCAGACTCCCGAGTCCAAATTCCCTGAGCTCTTAAGGAACCCCAAACTGCACTCCAGCCCAAAAGGCTGGCGTCCATAGTCACAATCTCACAAGATGGTCTCAGGAAGCATGTGCCCTGGGACAGATGGTCCTAAGAGAGCCACCAAGACAGGGAATCCCTCGTCCGGATGTCTAGGTCTGTTTTTAAAGAGAGGTCCGAGTGGTCTCCGTTCCATTGTCTGAGCATGCATAACTGTAGAGGTCTCAGATGGAAACGAGCAAAAGGAATAATGTCCATGGAAGCCACCATTAGACCAATTACTACCATACACAGGGGCCACTGATGGACGGACAGAGGACTGAAGAGAAAGACAGGCAGCAATAAGTTTGGATTTTCTGATATCCGTCAAGAAAATCTTCATGGAGATTGAGTCTATGATTGTAACCAAAAAACATACCCTTGTATTTGGCACCAAGGAACTCTTTTCCAGATTCACCTTCCACCGTTAGAATGAAGAATCGACAACAGAGAATCCGTATGGGATCTTGTTAAATGAAAAGATGGCGCCTGAACCAAGATATCGTCCAGGTACGGTTCTACCGCAATTCGTTGAGATCTGGCCACTACCAGAAGGGCCCCTAGAACCTTTGTAAAGATTTGAGGGGCAGTGTCTAGGCCAAAAGGTAGGGCTACAAATTGGAAGTGTTTGTCCAAAAAGGCAAACCACAGGTATTGGAAATGTTCCCTGTCGATAGGAACACGAAGGTACGAGTCTGGTAGTCATGAACTGACCCTACTGAACTAAATGGAGAATAAAACGGATAGTCTCCATTTTGGAGGACGGAACCTTGAGAAATTTGTTGAGACATTTGAGGTCTAAAATAGGTTGAAAAGTTCCCTCTTCCTTGGGAACCACAAATAGGTTGGAATAGAATCCTTGACCCTGTTCCGCCAGAGGAACTGGGACAATCACTCCTAGAGAAGTGAGATCCTTGACACAGTTTAAAAAAGACTCTCTCTTTATCTGGTTTGCAGATAATCTTGACAGGAGAAATCAGTCTCTGGGAGGACAAGAATTGAATCCTATCCTGTATCCCTGGGAGACTACTTCCACTGCCCAAGGATCGGGGACATCGTGAATCCAAGCCTGCTGAAAGAAGGAAAGCCTGCATCCTACTTGATCCGAGATTGGATCAGACCTTTCATGCCGATTTGTTCTCAGAGGAAGGCTTCTTGGATTGCTTACCCTTATTCCAAGGCTGGTTAGACTTCCATGAGGTCTTGGCTTGCTCAGGTTTGGAAGAAGAGGAGGATTTTTGTCCCTTGAAGTTGCGAATGGAACGAAAATTAGAAATTTGTGGACCTTAAGGTCTAACCTTCTTGTCCTGTGGCAGAAAGCTCCCTTTCCACCTGTGACCATGGAAATTATTTCAGCCAGACCAGGACCAAATAAAGTCTTACCCTTTAAGGAAGGAGACAGAAGTTTAGACTTGTATACCATGTCAGCAGACCAAGACATTAGCCAGAGCTCTGCGAGATAGAACGGCAAAGCTTGAAATCTTTGCACCCAAACAGACCACTTGCATGCTGGCATAACAGATAAAGGTATTAGCCAGCTTTAAAGCCTTGATCCTGTCTTGGATCTCCTCTATTGTAGTCTCCTCCGAAATCAGATCCAACAAGGAATTGCACCAGTATAAGGCCACACCAGCAACTGTCGCAATACTAGCAACAGGTTGCCATTGTATATCCTGGTGAAGAAACATCTTCCTTAAGTATCCTTACAGTTTCCTATCCATAGGATCCTTAAAGGAGGTACTATCCTCTAGAGGAATAGTGGTTCTCTTGGCTAAAGTGGATATAGCACCCCCTACTTTAGGAACAGTGTGCCAAAGGTCTCGCACAGAGTCAGCAACAGGAAACATATTTTTAAAAAACAGGAGACGGGAAAAAGGAACACCATCTTCGCAACATCCTCCTGATGTACAAGGCAAAGAATGACTGGGAGATTGTGGGAATTGGGAGGATACTTAAAGCTTTGCTGGGATGTTCTCTGCCTCCTCCTAATGGCCAGGGGTTGAATTTCCCACTAGTAATTAGAATGGGTTTGTGGACTCTCCATGCCATTGGAAAGAAAGAATATTAATAAAACTGTGTTGGTTATGCAAAACTGGAAAATGGGTAATAAAGGAATTATCTATCTTTTTAAACTATAACAATTCTGGTGTAAATTGTCCCTTTAATAGTAAAATAACATGACTGAGCCTGCACATGGCAGATGCACACTACCTTGCAAGTTCTAGGACTAGCATTCTGACTGGCTGCTTAAAGTCTCTTTACAGTGGGGTGTGAATACTTAGGACATTGTGAGGTAAAATATCTTCCTTTTTTACATAGAGATGTTCAGGTGATATTTTCTAGACAGTTTTTTTTACAGCTATGCTGCATCACTTTCAAATGCTTCAACATTTGGGTATCATGTCCCTTTAATTATGCATAGTAAATACAGTGCAATATGTTTTCATTGTCTATTTCCTGTAATTTAAATTGTCCCTTTTCCACTTCTGAGAATTGGAAGTGCCCACTGCAGACTTCACAAGCCTATCCCTGCTACATATCTGTTCTTAAATGGCTTCAGAAATGGTACAAATTAATTGGCTTCAGCTAAGGAGATACAGCATTGCTAGATAATGTAGGTTTTTGCTTAGATACTCTAGTAACCCGTCCTAGATTGACTCTTCCAAATAAGGCGTATGGTGAAGGAAGCTTAGCCCGTGAAACAAGTGCAATATGGTGTTAATGTATTCAGAGTTTTCAGTTGACTTGAGTGAGAAGACATTTTTATTACGCCCCTATATGCTCTAT
Organism: Bombina bombina; assembly: GCF_027579735.1. NCBI lineage: Eukaryota > Metazoa > Chordata > Amphibia > Anura > Bombinatoridae > Bombina > Bombina bombina. Next base: position 486,965,491 of record NC_069505.1, on the reverse strand, counting down.
GATATATTAGGAAAGTGTAAAACTGAAGCAAGAAAAACTTTTTTGTTTTCAAGCAAATCCTAAACCTTGTTTTTTGCACTTTTAACTTTATATAGTTGAGTAACCTTCCTTAGTATTCTTGCAGAGTAGCGACATCTGGTGGCAAGAGCTGGAAACACAGTTGATTAAACGTACATCATCAATATATCGCATTTATCTAGTTATCCAAAACATATAAAAAAATAATAGCAAACACCTTTTTGTCCAAAAACTGTATTTGTAAAACTAGTAGTGTCTATTTAAGTTCTGTTCAAACAAAAAACAACAACTTTGCAAAATACAGTTGAATTTCTTGTACAAATAAATTGAAAAGCAAAGATCATTTAGCATCACAGCCTGATTTGTTTGTGTCACAATCAGATGTACGAATACTTCATGTTCCAAAACAAATATTTTATAAATATATATTATATATAAAACTAGAACTAGTAGTCTCTGAAGAGCTGGAAGTCATATCAAGGGAATATTCCCCAATGCTACTCGCCAGTTTTAGTGTCTTTGTTTCGTATTGCTTACATAACACAGTTTAGCTGATTGTCGGGGTACTTCATTCTGTACAGGGATATGAATGCAAATACAGGAATTATTGTATAGTTCTACCAGTAAAAATACAATAAGGCACTACTGACTGTAATGGACATTTAAACAGATGCACTCATAATACAAACACTTTCTCACTTCTTCAAATGTATTGCAAAGCAGAAGAAGATCCCACAGGATGTCAAACCGTTGTCAGCGTTTAGCGCTAAATTACTTAAGCATTTCTATACCACTATTTCAGTGCTTAGTATTCCAAAAATACAATTCATCACAAAATGTGAGAAATACAGTTTTTCTTGGCTACACTTATTGCAATGTTCGCCCCTGAATATCCAGTTTTTTTAATGTAGATTTTCAAATAGGCCCTAAACGTGTGCTAGCACATTCCAATAGTTTTTTTTTCTTTTTTCAACATGAACTCAAACCTTTTAGATATCATTCTTCCCACAAACACGTTGCAGTCACTGTAGTTTTGTGACAATTTTGAAGAACAAACTACAATTAAAACAAAATGAGATAAAACTGTATAGTCACAGAAGAAATGCTAAAATGACAAGAAGGGGGTGACTTTAGACCTGAAAATAACAAAATATCCCTAGTTATAGGCAGTGGTACACATAGCCGCCCTGCTGGGGTGGGATACAAACTTAGTAAGGAATATTATATATTTTTAATCTGATTACGGTTTTGTAATTTGGTGAGAAAAGTGCAGAATAAAGATGGGCATTAACCAGTAGGGTTTTGTTTAATACCAGGGGTCTTGAATGTATTAAATAGAAGAGATTCCTTCTAGCATCTAGGGCTGATATATCACAGGCCGATACTTGTGTTTCCAGTGAGTTTCAGTGCAACATTCAAATCTTCATATCATTTTCAGGGGCATCAACAGACACATTGGGTTAAAGTAACACTATCATCCAGTCCTACAGATAAGACGACTAACCTGACATGTGTCCTAAGTGCACTAACAGGATAGCCTTATATAAATGGCTCTGAAAGTTTCAGGCAAAGCTGGCTATGCTTCTTAGATGAAGCTGGACAGTGTTTTGGAGAACATAGAGAACAAAAAGAGGTCAATCATAGCCAGGTTTCTACCTCTCCCCAATAATAAAAAAATAATAATAATAAAGAAATCTGTATGAGCTGGCATTAAATGAAGAAACTTGTAAAACAAGTTCCTGCCTAACTACACTAAAATGCTGGCTCATATGCTGCTCCATGTGATGACTGACTGGAGATGAAAAAATAATATTCACGTGGTTAGCGGTCACCTCAGTCTAGTAATCACATTCCAGCCATTCCTGGACAAAGCATTAAGTTTGTTTTCCAGTGTATTCTCCCAGATTTTCATATAAACATGTGCATATTTTGTGTTTATCCAAGTGCTCTCCAGAGAACAAAAATTATCCAAGTTTAGTTAAACACAATGTGCAAACATTCCCGTTGGAGATGAATTTTGAGTTTTGTCTTGGTATCTTCCTATTCCCATGATAAGGCCATACTGTTCATGTTTCCTTACCAAATAAATTACCTGAGCACTCTAAGGCAGGTGAGACAGTGTCGGTCTTACCATCTTAATGCTCCTAGGGAGGGAGATTAACTGCAACTTATAAAAAGATCAAATAGGGTTGTGATTGGTGCTGATCTAGAAGTTTATGTTGGAAGAGTAATGATTTAGTAGTTTTTACCCAGGTTTCCTGGAACAACATTGAGGTGGGTTTGGCTGACACATTCATCTCCCTGCCCCCCAAAATAAGGTCAGTCTTTGGTCTGACATCTCCCAACTCCTCATCTCATTCTATTCTGTCTCATCAGTGGAACGATGCAAGAGGGTGGGCCGGCCCTCCCTAGGAAAGGATGTTTCAGAAGCTCATTAGCTGGGGCTCGTTGGCCAGGTTCCCTCACCAAGAGCCGATCCAGAAACCCCTTTAGCAATGGGGAAACCTGCACAGAGATGGTATAAAATTAGACAGGTGGAACAATTAATAAGGAAAGACAACAAAGCAAAACATCTAAACCGAGTGCTATGGGAACACTATGTCTGAGCTAGACTCAAAAAATAGCAGAAGTATACCAGCTAATTATACATGTGTAATTAACACTTTGGAACTATGTAATATATGCAGAGATAATAACAGACTAAGCAAAACAAACCACTGAGAAAGTACTTAAAGAATCTGTGCTATCCAAGGAATACACCTATAACAACTAGTCAGAGCTAAAAAGGAAATGACTCATTAGTAAAAAGCTGTACATGGTTCTAGTCTGCACTCACCTTCTGTGCATTTTTCAGTTTAGGGGGTAAATTATCCCGAATCATTTTCATTGCTTTCAGTGGGGGTTCGTTAAAATAAGGGGGTTCTCCATCCACCATCTCTATCACCATAATGCCCAGAGACCATATGTCCACCTGAGAGGAAGGAAGCAGAGGTCAGCAGGCAATAATGGGTGTAGGGTAACAAATTCTCCCTATAATACGGTCAGTCAATTCTCACCTCTGGTCCATAAGGTAACCTTGAGATCAGTTCAGGAGCCATCCAGTAGGGAGTCCCAACCAGAGACTTACGACGTGGTACTTCCTTGTTGACTTGTGCACAAAATCCAAAGTCTGAAAGCTTTACCTGCAGAGTCACAAAGAAGGTTAAAATGCAAGCAGAAAAAAACTTTGTAATATAATGGACTTTGAAGCTAAGATAGAGAAGCAAAGATATTTAATTATTCAACCTGCATACAAAATGCCTAGTGTCTACCTGACAAAACATTAATTCCCATACAACTATCACAGATTTAAAGTCTGGTCCGTACCCGGCCATCATGTGTAAGCAGAATGGAATCGCTCTTAATATCACGATGGATGACGCCTTGTGCATGTAGGACAGAGAGTGCTTTAAGTACAGACACACAGACGGCCGCTATTTGTTCTTCGTTCATTCTAGGAATAGAGAGGAAGAAAACATTAACAGACTGCAACATCAGGAGAGACGCCTATGGATAATATTTTTTATTAAACATATGACCCTATGTGAAGGAAAAAAGAAGAGATGGTGGCCAACAAGGAGACAACCAACAATAGTACATGAAACATCAGATTAATAAAAGTAATGGGAACATGGTGGTCACTTAAAGGAAGAATAGAGTTTCACCAGTCTAGGGTGACATGAGGATAAGACTACAAAAAAACATAATTTATGTAAGAACTTACCTGATAAATTCATTTCTTTCATATTAACAAGAGTCCATGAGCTAGTGACGTATGGGATATACATTCCTACCAGGAGGGGCAAAGTTTCCCAAACCTTAAAATGCCTATAAATACACCCCTCACCACACCCACAAATCAGTTTAACGAATAGCCAAGAAGTGGGGTGATAAGAAAAAAAGTGCGAAGCATATAAAATAAGGAATTGGAATAATTGTGCTTTATAAAAAAAAATCATAACCACCACAAAAAAGGGTGGGCCTCATGGACTCTTGTTAATATGAAAGAAATGAATTTATCAGGTAAGTTCTTACATAAATTATGTTTTCTTTCATGTAATTAACAAGAGTCCATGAGCTAGTGACGTATGGGATAATGACTACCCAAGATGTGGATCTTTCCACACAAGAGTCACTAGAGAGGGAGGGATAAAATAAAGACAGCCAATTCCTGCTGAAAATAATCCACACCCAAATAAAAGTTTAACAAAAAACATAAGCAGAAGATTCAAACTGAAACCGCTGCCTGAAGAACTTTTCTACCAAAAACTGCTTCAGAAGAAGAAAATACATCAAAATGGTAGAATTTAGTAAAAGTATGCAAAGAGGACCAGGTTGCTGCTTTGCAGATCTGGTCAACCGAAGCTTCATTCCTAAACGTCCAGGAAGTAGAAACTGACCTAGTAGAATGAGCTGTAATTCTTTGAGGCGGAATTTTACCCGACTCAACATAGGCAAGATGAATTAAAGATTTCAACCAAGATGCCAAAGAAATGGCAGAAGCTTTCTGGCCTTTCCTAGAACCGGAAAAGATAACAAATAGACTAGAAGTCTTACGGAAAGATTTCGTAGCTTCAACATAATATTTCAAAGCTCTAACAACATCCAAAGAATGCAATGATTTCTCCTTAGAATTCTTAGGATTAGGACATAATGAAGGAACCACAATTTCTCTACTAACGTTGTTGGAATTCACAACTTTAGGTAAAAATTCAAAAGAAGTTCGCAACACCGCCTTATCCTGATGAAAAATCAGAAAAGGAGACTCACACGAAAGAGCAGATAATTCAGAAACTCTTCTAGCAGAAGAGATGGCCAAAAGGAACAAAACTTTCCAAGAAAGTAATTTAATGTCCAATGAATGCATAGGTTCAAACGGAGGAGCTTGAAGAGCTCCCAAAACCAAATTCAAACTCCATGGAGGAGAAATTGACTTAATGACAGGTTTTATACGAACCAAAGCTTGTACAAAACAATGAATATCAGGAAGAAAAGCAATCTTTCTGTGAAAAAGAACAGAAAGAGCAGAGATTTGTCCTTTCAAAGAACTTGCGGACAAACCCTTATCCAAACCATCCTGAAGAAATTGTAAAATTCTCGGTATTCTAAAAGAATGCCAAGAAAAATGATGAGAAAGACACCATGAAATATAAGTCTTCCAGACTCTATAATATATCTCTCTAGATACAGATTTACGAGCCTGTAACATAGTATTAATCACGGAGTCAGAGAAACCTCTATGACCAAGAATCAAGCGTTCAATCTCCATACCTTTAAATTTAAGGATTTCAGATCCGGATGGAAAAAAGGACCTTGTGACAGAAGGTCTGGTCTTAACGGAAGAGTCCATGGCTGGCAAGATGCCATCCGGACAAGATCCGCATACCAAAACCTGTGAGGCCATGCCGGAGCTATTAGCAGAACAAACGAGCATTCCCTCAGAATCTTGGAGATTACTCTTGGAAGAAGAACTAGAGGCGGAAAGATATAGGCAGGATGATACTTCCAAGGAAGTGATAATGCATCCACTGCCTCCGCCTGAGGATCCCGGGATCTGGACAGATACCTGGGAAGTTTCTTGTTTAGATGAGAGGCCATCAGATCTATCTCTGGGAGCCCCCACATTTGAACAATCTGAAGAAATACCTCTGGGTGAAGAGACCATTCGCCCGGATGCAACGTTTGGCGACTGAGATAATCCGCTTCCCAATTGTCTACACCTGGGATATGAACCGCAGAGATTAGACAGGAGCTGGATTCCGCCCAAACCAAAATTCGAGATACTTCTTACATAGCCAGAGGACTGTGAGTCCCTCCTTGATGATTGATGTATGCCACAGTTGTGACATTGTCTGTCTGAAAACAAATGAACGATTCTCTCTTCAGAAGAGGCCAAAACTGAAGAGCTCTGAAAACTGCACGGAGTTCCAAGATATTGATCGGTAATCTCACCTCCTGAGATTCCCAAACTCCTTGTGCCGTCAGAGATCCCCACACAGCTCCCCAACCTGTGAGACTTGCATCTGTTGAAATTATAGTCCAGGTCGGAAGAACAAAAGAAGCCCCCTGAATTAAACGATGGTGATCTGTCCACCACGTTAGAGAGTGCCGAACAATCGGTTTTAAAGATATTAATTGATATATCTTCGTGTAATCCCTGCACCATTGGTTCAGCATACAGAGCTGAAGAGGTCGCATGTGAAAACGAGCAAAGGGGATCGCGTCCGATGCAGCAGTCATAAGACCTAGAATTTCCATGCATAAGGCTACCGAAGGGAATGATTGAGACTGAAGGTTTCGACAGGCTGTAATCAATTTTAGACGTCTCTTGTCTGTTAAAGACAAAGTCATGGACACTGAATCTATCTGGAAACCCAGAAAGGTTACCCTTGTTTGAGGAATCAAAGAACTTTTTGGTAAATTGATCCTCCAACCATGATCTTGAAGAAACAACACAAGTCGATTCGTATGAGACTCTGCTAAATGTAAAGACGGAGCAAGTACCAAGATATCGTCCAAATAAGGAAATACCACAATACCCTGTTCTCTGATTACAGACAGAAGGGCACCGAGAATCTTTGTGAAAATTCTTGGAGCTGTAGCAAGGCCAAACGGTAGAGCCACAAATTGGTAATGCTTGTCTAGAAAAGAGAATCTCAGGAACTGATAATGATCTGGATGAATCGGAATATGCAGATATGCATCCTGTAAATCTATTGTGGACATATAATTCCCTTGCTGAACAAAAGGCAATATAGTCCTTACAGTTACCATCTTGAACGTTGGTATCCTTACATAACGATTCAATAATTTTAGATCCAGAACTGGTCTGAAGGAATTCTCCTTCTTTGGTACAATGAAGAGATTTGAATAAAACCCCATCCCCTGTTCCGGAACTGGAACTGGCATAATTACTCCAGCCAACTCTAGATCTGAAACAAAATTCAGAAATGCTTGAGCTTTCACTGGATTTACTGGGACATGGGAAAGAAAAAATCTCTTTGCAGGAGGTCTCATCTTGAAACCAATTCTGTACCCTTCTGAAACAATGTTCTGAATCCAAAGATTGTGAACAGAACTGATCCAAATTTCTTTGAAAAAACGTAACCTGCCCCCTACCAGCTGAACTGGAATGAGGGCCGTACCTTCATGTGAACTTAGAAGCAGGCTTTGCCTTTCTAGCAGGCTTGGATTTATTCCAGACTGGAGATGGTTTCCAAACTGAAACTGCTCCTGAGGACGAAGGATCAGGCTTTTGTTCTTTGTTGAAACGAAAGGAACGAAAACGATTGTTAGCCCTGTTTTTACCTTTAGACTTTTTATCCTGTGGTAAAAAAGTTCCTTTCCCACCAGTAACAGTTGAAATAATAGAATCCAACTGAGAACCAAATAATTTGTTTCCCTGGAAAGAAATGGAAAGTAGAGTTGATTTAGAAGCCATATCAGCATTCCAAGTCTTAAGCCATAAAGCTCTTCTGGCTAAGATAGCCAGAGACATAAATCTAACATCAACTCTAATAATATCAAAAATGGCATCACAGATGAAATTATTAGCATGCTGGAGAAGAATAATAATATCATGAGAATCACGATTTGTTACTTGTTGCGCTAGAGTTTCCAACCAAAAAGTTGAAGCTGCAGCAACATCAGCCAATGATATAGCAGGTCTAAGAAGATTACCTGAACATAGATAAGCTTTTCTTAGAAAAGATTCAATTTTTCTATCTAAAGGATCCTTAAACGAGGTACCATCTGATGTAGGAATGGTAGTACGTTTAGCAAGGGTAGAAATAGCCCCATCAACTTTAGGGATTTTGTCCCAAAATTCTAATCTGTCAGGCGGAACAGGATATAATTGCTTAAAACGTTTAGAAGGAGTAAATGAATTACCCAATCTATCCCATTCCTTAGCAATTACTGCAGAAATAGCATTAGGAACAGGAAAGACTTCTGGAATAACCGCAGGAGCTTTAAAAACCTTATCCAAACGTATAGAATTAGTATCAAGAGGACTAGAATCCTCTATTTCTAAAGCAATTAGTACTTCTTTAAGTAAAGAGCGAATAAATTCCATCTTAAATAAATATGAAGATTTATCAGCATCAATCTCTGAGACAGAATCCTCTGACCAGAAGAGTCCAAAGAATCAGAATGATGGTGTTCATTTAAAAATTCATCTGTAGAGAGAGAAGATTTAAAAGACTTTTTACGTTTACTAGAAGGAGAAATAACAGACAAAGCCTTCTTTATGGATTCAGAAACAAAATCTCTTATGTTATCAGGAACATTCTGCACCTTAGATGTTGAGGGAACTGCAACAGGCAATGGTACATCACTAAAGGAAATATTATCTGCATTAACAAGTTTGTCATGACATTTAATACAAACAACAGCTGGAGGAATAGCTACCAAAAGTTTACAGCAGATACACTTAGCTTTGGTAGATCCAGCAGGCAGAGGTTTTCCTGTAGTATCTTCTGGCTCAGATGCAACGTGAGACATCTTGCAATATGTAAGAGAAAAAACAACATATAAAGCAAAATAGATCAAATTCCTTATAAGACAGTTTCAGGAATGGGAAAAAATGCCAAACATCAAGCTTCTAGCAACCAGAAGCAAATGAAAAATGATTCTGAAATAATGTGGAGACAAAAGCGACGCCCATATTTTTTGGCGCCAAAATGCTTTTGGCGCCAAAAATGACGCCACATCCGGAACGCCGACATTTTTGGCGCAAAATAACGTCAAAAAAATGACGCAACTTCCGGCGACACGTATGACGCCGGAAACGGAAATGAATTTTTGCGCCAAAAAAATCCGCGCCAAGAATGACGCAATAAAATGAAGCATTTTCAGCCCCCGCGAGCCTAACAGCCCACAGGGAAAAAGTCAAATTTTTGAGGTAAGAAAAATATGATAATTAAAGCATAATCCCAAATATGAAACTGACTGTCTGGAAATAAGGAAAGTTGAACATTCTGAGTCAAGGCAAATAAATGTTTGAATACATATATTTAGAACTTTATAAATAAAGTGCCCAACCATAGCTTAGAGTGTCACAGAAAATAAGACTTACTTACCCCAGGACACTCATCTACATGTTTGTAGAAAGCCAAACCAGTACTGAAACGAGAATCAGTAGAGGAAATGGTAAATATAAGAGTATATCGTCGATCTGAAAAGGGAGGTAAGAGATGAATCTCTACGACCGATAACAGAGAACCTATGAAATAGACCCCGTAGAAGGAGATCACTGCATTCAATAGGCAATACTCTCCTCACATCCCTCTGACATTCACTGCACGCTGAGAGGAAAACCGGGCTCCAACTTGCTGCGGAGCGCATATCAACGTAGAATCTAGCACAAACTTACTTCACCACCTCCCTTGGAGGCAAAGTTTGTAAAACAGATTTGTGGGTGTGGTGAGGGGTGTATTTATAGGCATTTTAAGGTTTGGGAAACTTTGCCCCTCCTGGTAGGAATGTATATCCCATACGTCACTAGCTCATGGACTCTTGTTAATTACATGAAAGAAACAGAATGTATAACAGACGACTAAAAACATTGGGACAGGGTAAGAGAAGATCATAAACAGCAGGTAAGAGGATAAGACGACAACTACCAACCATAAATTGGAAGAGTTATAGGTAGCCAAAGAGCGTCAGGGAGAGGGGAAGACCACCATCAGATAGAGAGATCTCCCAAAAGCCAGGAGATAGGGAGAGGAGGACATACTTATAAATAGAACGCAAAAAGAGGAGGTGTCATAGCAGGGACTTGGCTAGTAAGAGTGATTTCTGTTAATGCAGCAGTAAGGCATACTGTAACTTAAAGGAGACATAGAAGGTCAGATAGGCCCTAAATATTGTCTTTATAAGCTCTCTGTTTTCAGCACGTGGTTGCTTGTGTATTAAGTTGGTTCCTCTTACACTAGCAATTACTATTTGGATATTGTGGTTTGACTTTAGCTTCCGCTGACTACGCTTCTGTTAAACCCTTTGTTTGGACTGAATTGGTTTATGACTTTAAGCTTGTTTGTGGACTTGTGCATTTGTTTAATGATTGTGTGCTGCTTTTCTTTGTGAGGCCTTAACTTGCACTGTCTGAATTACCTTAACCCTGGATTCCTCTGCTATCAGAAGATCTGCAAGTAACTTATGCAAGTTTATATTCGTCTGGATAGCAAGACTAAACTTTTCCAAAGCTATGTCTCTTTTGTAAATTCAAATACTAAAGACTTTGTTACTTTCTAGTAATTGATTGTTTCGTAGGAGCAGATTAAAGTGCTTGAGAAAGTTCAGCTACTAAATTTAGTCTCATTGCTCTCTTACCCCTGGTCTTTGTTAAGACACTGTTACGTCCAGTGCTCTAGTAAGTGCTTGTGGTGAGCTGGGTCTCTTTGCCATAGATCGCAGTTGTTTCATTCTGAAACAACAGCACTCCACCTGACACTGAGAAGAAGCATGCTCGGACACGAAATTTGTTTGCTTTTACAGGAGGAGACCACAGAATAAGAACACAAATATTGTGATAAAAAAATAGGAGATTTATCCACAAGAGAACACTCCCTATATCCTCTTAGCAGTTTCCTCATCTCAGTGTCTTCCATTGGCAGTGGTCTTTCCCATCCTGTCTCTTATGGATGGTGATCTTCCCTCCCTATCTCTAGTTGATGGTGGTCAAGTATTCCTGCCTCTAATTGCTTTTCATCCTCTCCTCTTTAGATACTGGTCTCCAGCTATCCATGAGAGGAGGTCACCACTAGTGGGAGAAAGTGGGAGGAGGAGATAACCAACACCAGGTGGATTGAAGGAGGACACCAACATTAACAGGAGACACTGAGCCGGATACAAAAGAGGAGCCCCTCAGTACCAAGAAAAAGAGGAGGATCAACTAAAAACCGTGACGAGAGGGAGAGGGGGTTCTACAAGCAAGATAAAAGGCGCATATACAAATGTGAATAAAGTTGTTTAAAAAATGTTTATATATATATATATATACACATACATACACAGACACAGTATATACATATACACACACACACACACATATATATATACACACACAAAAATAATATAAGTATATGGAAGGCTCCCAGTCACATTACCTAGTATGAGTGACAATGTCAGTTAGGGCTCCACCTTCCAGAAACTCCATGACGACCCAGAGCTCATCACCCACTAGGTAACTGTTGTACATCTCCACCACATTCTCATGCTGGTAATCCCTCATTATCACCACCTGCAGAACAAGACAAGCTGAAAAATCAAAAACTGCAGAGAATGATGCTTTAAATGCTAGAACACAACACAAGGGACACAAGGGGGCGCTGGAGTATTACGTTGAGATTGGTTTGTAAAACCCATGACGATTCACGGAACTCCATACAAACAAAATGCTTTATAAATCAACATCTGAAGCGTTTGTCAAATGTAGAAGGCAGGTGGGCTACACAGCTTCAATACACTTACAAAGGGATTTGGAAAGTCATATCAAACATTAGTAATGAGATTGTCCAACTGTAACAGAAAAGTTAAAGTATAGAATATTCAACGAGGGAGTAGACTGGGTCACAGTTTATTTGTATAGTAACGACCATTTAATATCACTAGAATGACAAATGAAGAAACAGATATATACTGGAGTCATTTTCCAATCCCCTCCAACTCAGGCCTAGTTTCTATTGAGGTGGCAAAGTTCCTAAATGATAATCATTTACCCAGTACCCTTTCCCTATTCTAACAATTTGTGCATTAACTTCTTTGTCTCTAACGACCTAATGACAAAAAGGTATGTACAATGATCTTTTGAATTATTCAACAGAAACATGATACATTTCCTAAAACTTGTCTCATGACAAGTTGTGAGGTCAAAGCTCATTAGCAGAATATAGAAAGTTAACGCTAATCTGAGCAAACACGTATTTATGTTCTTTCCTTTAAGAAAACCTGAGGATTTTCTTCCAATAGAAAGTGGTATAAAAAAAAAAAACAACAACATGGGTGTTCCATATCCACCCTTCTCTGGGCTAGTCTGCTTCCTATTTATCAATCCCAGTGACATACACCATGAATGCTCCTCATCCACCCTTTGTGCAAGTCTGTTCCCTATTAGTAAAGGCTAGAGACATACACCATGAATGCTCCTCATCCACTTTTCTCTGTGCAAGTCTGCTTCCTATTGGTTAAGGTCAGTGACAAACACCGCAACTGCTCCTTATCCACCCGTGACATACACCATTGTTCCTTATCCACCCTTCTCTGTGCAAGTCTGCTTCCTATTGATCAATTCCAGTGACATACACCATGAATGCTCCTCATCCACCCTTTGTGCAAGTCTGTTTCCTATTGCTTAAGGCTAGAGACATACACCACGAATGCTCCTCATCCACTTTTCTCTGTCCAAGTCTGCTTCCTATTGGTTAAGATCAGTGACATACACCATGATGCTCCTTATCCACCCTTCTCTGTGCAAGTCTGCTTCCCATTGGTTAAGGTCAGTGACATACACCATGAGTGCTCCTTATCCACCCTTCTCTGTGCAAGTCTGCTTCTCATTGGTAAAGGCCAGTGACATACACCATGAGTGCTCCTTATCCACCCTTCTCTGTGCAAGTCTGCTTCCTATTGGTTAAAGTCAGTGACATACACAATGAGTGCTCCTTATCCACCCTTCTCTGTGCAAGTCTGCTTCCTATTGGTTAAGGTCAGTGACATACACCACGAATGTTCCTCATCCACCCTTCTCTGTGCAAGTCTGCTTCCTATTGGTTAAGGTCAGTGACATACACCATGAGTGCTCCTTATCTACCCGTCTCTATGCAAGTCTGCTTCCTATTGGTTAAGGTCAGTGACATACACCATGAATGCTCCTTATCCACCCTTCTCTATGCAAGTCTGCTTCCTATTGGTTAAGGTCTGTGACATACACCATGAGTGCTCCTCATCCACCCTTCTCTGTGCAAGTCTGCTTCTCATTGGTTAAGGTCAGTGACATTCACCATGAATGCTCCTTATCCACCCTTCTCTGTGCAAGTCTGCTTCCTATTGGTTAAGGTCAGTGACATACACCATGAATGCTCTTTATCTACCCTTCTCTATGCAAGTCTGCTTCCTATTGGTTAAGGTCAGTGACATACACCATGAGTGCTCCTTATCTACCCTTCTCTATGCAAGTCTGCTTCCTATTGGTTAAGGTCAGTGACATACACCATGAATGCTCCTTATCCACCCTTCTCTGTGCAAGTCTGCTTCTCATTGGTTAAGGTCAGTGACATACACCATGAGTGCTCCTCATCCACCCTTCTCTGTGCAAGTCTGCTTCCTATTGGTTAAGGTCAGTGACATACACCATGAGTGCTCCTTAGCCACCCTTCTCTGTGCAAGTCTGCTTCTCAATGGTTAAAGTCAGTGACATACACCATGAATGCTCCTTATCCACCCTTCTCTGTGCAAGTCTGCTTCTCATTGGTTAAGGTCAGTGACATACACCATGAAAGCTCCTTATCCACCCTTCTCTGTGCACGTCTGCTTCTCATTGGTTAGGGTCAGTGACATACACCATGAGTGCTCCATATCCACCCTTCTCTGTGCAAGTCTGCTTCCTATTGGTTAAGGTCAGTGACATACACAATGAGTGCTCCTTATCCACCCTTCTCTGTGCAAGTCGGCTTCACATTGGTTAAGGTTAGTGACATACACCATGAATGCTCCTTATCCACCCTTCTCTGTGCAAGTCTGCTTTCTATTGGTTAAGGTCAGTGACATACACCACAAATGCTCCTCATCCACCCTTCTCTGTGCAGGTCTGCTCCTATTGGTTAAGGTCAGTGACATACACCATGAGTGCTCCTTATCTACCCGTCTCTATGCAAGTCTGCTTCCTATTGGTTAAGGTCAGTGACATACACCATGAATGCTCCTTATCCACCCTTCTCTGTGCAAGTCTGCTTCATATTGGTTAAGGTCAATGACATACACCATGAATGCTCTTTATCTACCCTTCTCTATGCAAGTCTGCTTCCTATTGGTTAAGGTCAGTGACATACACCATGAGTGCTCCTTATCTACCCTTCTCTATGCAAGTCTGCTTCCTATTGGTTAAGGTCAGTGACATACACCATGAATGCTCCTTATCCACCCTTCTCTGTGCAAGTCTGCTTCTCATTGGTTAAGGTCAGTGACATACACCATGAGTGCTCCTCATCCACCCTTCTCTGTGCAAGTCTGCTTCCTATTGGTTAAGGTCAGTGACATACACCATGAGTGCTCCTTATCCACCCTTCTCTGTGCAAGTCTGCTTCTCATTGGTTAAGGTCAGTGACATACACCATGAAAGCTCCTTATCCACCCTTCTCTGTGCACGTCTGCTTCTCATTGGTTAGGGTCAGTGACATACACCATGAATGCTCTTTATCTACCCTTCTCTATGCAAGTCTGCTTCCTATTGGTTAAGGTCAGTGACATACACCATGAGTGCTCCTTATCTACCCGTCTCTATGCAAGTCTGCTTCCTATTGGTTAAGGTCAGTGACATACACCATGAATGCTCCTTATCCACCCTTCTCTGTGCAAGTCTGCTTCTCATTGGTTAAGGTCAGTGACATACACCATGAGTGCTCCTCATCCACCCTTCTCTGTGCAAGTCTGCTTCCTATTGGTTAAGGTCAGTGACATACACCATGAGTGCTCCTTATCCACCCTTCTCTGTGCAAGTCTGCTTCTCAATGGTTAAAGTCAGTGACATACACCATGAATGCTCCTTATCCACCCTTCTCTGTGCAAGTCTGCTTCTCATTGGTTAAGGTCAGTGACATACACCATGAAAGCTCCTTATCCACCCTTCTCTGTGCACGTCTGCTTCTCATTGGTTAGGGTCAGTGACATACACCACGAGTGCTCCATATCCACCCTTCTCTGTGCAAGTCTGCTTCCTATTGGTTAAGGTCAGTGACATACACAATGAGTGCTCCTTATCCACCCTTCTCTGTGCAAGTCGGCTTCACATTGGTTAAGGTTAGTGACATACACCATGAATGCTCCTTATCCACCCTTCTCTGTGCAAGTCTGCTTTCTATTGGTTAAGGTCAGTGACATACACCACAAATGCTCCTCATCCACCCTTCTCTGTGCAGGTCTGCTCCTATTGGTTAAGGTCAGTGACATACACCATGAGTGCTCCTTATCTACCCGTCTCTATGCAAGTCTGCTTCCTATAGGTTAAGGTCAGTGACATACACCATGAATGCTCCTTATACACCCTTCTCTGTGCAAGTCTGCTTCCTATTGTTTAAGGTCAGTGACATACACCATGAATGCTCCTTATCTACCCTTCACTATGCAAGTCTGCTTCCTATTGGTTAAGGTCAGTGACATACACCATGAGTGCTCCTCATCCACCCTTCTCTGTGCAAGTCTGCTTCTCATTAGTTAAGGTCAGTGACATACACCACGAATGCTCCTTATCCACCCGTCTCTGTTTAAGTCGGCTTCCTATTGGTTAAGGTCAGTGACATACACCACAACTGCTCCTTATCCACCCTTCTCTGTGCAAGTCTGCTTCTCATTGGTTAAGGTCAGTGGCATACACCACGAATGCTCCTCATCCACCCTTCTATGTGCAAGTCTGCTTCTCATTGGTTAAGGTCAGTGACATACACCATGAATGCTCCTTATCCACCCTTCTCTGTGCAAGTCTGCTTCTCATTGGTTAAGGTCAGTGACATACACCATGAATGCTCCTTATCCACCCTTCTCTGTGCAAGTCTGCTTCTCATTGGTTAAGGTCAGTGACATACACCACAAATGCTCCTCATCCACCCTTCTCTGTGCAAGACTGCTTCTCATTGGTTAAGGTCAGTGACATACACCATGAGTGCTCCCCATCCACCCTTCTCTGTGCAAGTCTGCTTCCTATTGGTTAAGGTCAGTGACATACACCACAACTGCTCCTTATCCACCCTTCTCTGTGCAAGTCTGCTTCTCATTGATTAAGGTCAGTGACAAACACCACAACTGCTCCTTATCCACCCTTCTCTGTGCAAGTCTGCTTCTCATTGGTTAAGGTCAGTGACATACACCATGAATGCTCCTCATCCACCCTTCTCTGTGCAAGTCTGCTTCTCATTGGTTAAGGTCAGTGACATACACCATGAATGCTCCTTATCTACCCTTCACTATGCAAGTCGGCTTCCTATTGGTTAAGGTCAGTGACATACACCACAACTGCTCCTTATCCACCCTTCTCTGTGCAAGTCTGCTTCTCATTGGTTAAGGTCAGTGGCATACACCACGAATGCTCCTCATCCACCCTTCTATGTGCAAGTCTGCTTCTCATTGGTTAAGGTCAGTGACATACACCATGAATGCTCCTTATCCACCCTTCTCTGTGCAAGTCTGCTTCTCATTGGTTAAGGTCAGTGACATACACCATGAATGCTCCTTATCCACCCTTCTCTGTGCAAGTCTGCTTCTCATTGGTTAAGGTCAGTGACATACACCACAAATGCTCCTCATCCACCCTTCTCTGTGCAAGACTGCTTCTCATTGGTTAAGGTCAGTGACATACACCATGAGTGCTCCCCATCCACCCTTCTCTGTGCAAGTCTGCTTCCTATTGGTTAAGGTCAGTGACATACACCACAACTGCTCCTTATCCACCCTTCTCTGTGCAAGTCTGCTTCTCATTGATTAAGGTCAGTGACAAACACCACAACTGCTCCTTATCCACCCTTCTCTGTGCAAGTCTGCTTCTCATTGGTTAAAGTCAGTGACATACACCATGAATGCTCCTTATCTACCCTTCTCTGTGCAAGTCTGCTTCTCATTGGTTAAAGTCAGTGACATACACCATGAATGCTCCTTATCCACCCTTCTCTGTGCAAGTCTGCTTCTCATTGGTTAAGGTCAGTGACATACACCATGAATGCTCCTTATCCACCCTTCTCTGTGCAAGTCTGCTTCTCATTGGTTAAGGTCAGTGACATACACCATGAGTGCTCCTTATCTACCCGTCCCTATGCAAGTCTGCTTCCCATTGGTTAAAGGGACAGTCAAGTCCAAAAAAAACTTTCATGATTTAGATAGGGTATGCAATTTTTTAAAAAAAACTTTCCAATTTACTTTTATCACCAATTTTGCTTTATTCTTAGTTGAAAGCTAAACCTAGGAGGTTCATATGCTAATTTCTCAGACCTTCAAGGCCGCCTCTAATCTAAATGCATTTTGATAGTTTTCACCACTAGAGGGCATTAGTTCATGTGTTTCATATAGATAACATTGAACTCATGCTCTAGAATTTACCATGGAGACAGCTCAGATTGGCTAAAATGCAAGTCTGTCAAAAGAACTGAAATAAGGGGGCAGTCTGCTGAGGCTTAGATACAAGGTAATCACAGAGGTAAAACGTGTATTATTATAACTGTGTTGGTTATGCAAAACTGGGGAATTGGTAATTAAGGGATTATCTATCTTTTAAAACAACAAACATTTTGGTGTTGATTGTCCCTTTAAGGTCAGTGACATACACCACAAATGCGCCTCATCCACCTTTTTCTGTGCAAGTCTGCTCCCCATTGGCTTCTCTTGGCCCTTACAAAGAATACTGGTTTCTCTTACTAAACATGTCTGTTCTCTACATACGAGTTTTCTCCCGAGCCATAAGCCCCAATGGTATAGGTATTACAGTGTGTAAAATGGAATAATCTGTGGTTCATACACAATTGTATCCTCCCGTTTCATTAATGTATCATTCATCCTTGATTTTACACTGAAACGTTTTAATACATGACATTTAGCAAGCTACTTATAGGAACAGTAAACACCTTGTAATTACAAGACATTTCTGCTGTGCTGCTATAGAATAACATATCAGTCACGTCTTAACGTTTGTAACACATAACCTTTTTACTGCAATTCATTTTCAATAACCAAACTCCAGCCACTATTTGCCTTATTTGGAGGAGCCCATCTTGGTTTTAGTCTGCAGACAACAAGACTGGCCATGGTGATACATTTACTAAAGAAGGAATGGTTTAGCAGTAGATATCGGAAAAAGCTAGAGAGATGTGTAGTAGGGTTAGCCTTGATAAGTCAGCAGGTGCATTTAAAGCTTTGAGAAACTGATATTGCTGTTTACAGAGCTAAACTACATTAAATGGGGGCAAAATAAAGAAAGAAAATATATTGCAATTTCTTTACACATAACTAAACATTTTATATAGAAATCCCAAGGTGTTTACTGCGCCTGTAAAGGGACATAAAACATTTTTGGTTCAGAACCCTGGGTAATGCTTGCTGATTCCTGCTTGGTGTAACCACCAATCAGCAAGCGCTACCCAGGGTGCTAAACCAAAAATTGTCTGGCTCCTAAGCTTACATTCCTGCTTTGACAAATAAAGATACTAAGAGAACGAAGAAAAATTAATAGGTATAAATTAGAAAGTGCTTAAAATTGCTGCTCTATCTGAATTTAGAAAGAAAAGATTTGGATTTCATATCCCTTTAAACTGACATGAAACCCAATTTTTTTTCTTTCATGATTCAGGCCTCGATATATTTAGATCATCATCATCAGACCAACGAGAAATTGCTTGTTTAGGTTTGCCAGGTTCGCAGTCCGCAGTCTGGCGATATATATATATATATATATATATAAAAAAAAAGGAGGGCTGAACGTCGCTGTGCTGACGAGTGGCGATGTGTCTCCCATAGGATATAATGGGGATCACAATTTCAACAAAAGTCGGCTAACATTGCGATATAGGCAACACTCTGCACATTTATATTCAGTTTCACTGTACACTCACTAGATTTGTCACACTGGGAAATACAAGACTGATATGGCTGAAAAGGTTTACCCATTACAATGTAGGTTACTCCCATGGAACTCCTATATATTCATCATGGTTGCAATCTACATTGTTAATAAAGACAAAAAAAAAACTTCCTATTAAAACTACAGGGTGTGGTATATGAAATATTTATATCTATTGTTTAAATGGACACTATACCCATTTTTTTTCTTTAATGATTCAGATAGAGCATGCAATTTTAAGCAACTTTCTAATTTACTCCTATTATCAATTTGTCTTTGTTCTCTTGCTGTCTTTATTTAAAAAGCAGGAATGTAAAGCTTAGGAGTAGGCCGGCAAATTGATAATAGGAGTACATGAGAAAGTGGCTTAAAATTGCTGCTCTATCTGAATCATTAAAATAAAAAAATTGGGTTAAGTGTCCCTTTAAAATGTATATGTACTTATACTGTGATCTTGTGGTCGTGTTTTACTTATTGTGATCGCATTCTATTTAAATATATATCTAGAATGTAGCGCTGCAATTCTTGTACCCTGCTTCGTTCTCAGGTTACTCTTTGTTGAAGAGATTTTTATTTAGGTAGGTGCACATGAATGGAGCACTACAGGACAGGAAAGGGCGCTACCATCTATTGCTCCTGCTAATGTATAACATTATTATAAAACTGCTGCCATCTAGTGCTCTTGCTAATGTATCACATTGTTATAAAACTGCTGCCATCTAGTGCTCTTGCTAATGTATAACATTGTTATAAAACTGCTACCATTTAGTGCTCCTGCTAATGTATAACATTATTATAAAACTGCTGCCATCTAGTGCTCTTGCTAATGTATAACATTATTATAAAACTGCTGCCATCTAGTGCTCTTGCTAATGTATAACATTGTTATAAAACTGCTGCCATCTAGTGCTCTTGCTAATGTATAACATTGTTATAAAACTGCTGCCATCTAGTGCTCCTGCTAATGTATAACATTGTTATAAAACTGCTACCATCTAGTGCTCCTGCTAATGTATAACATTATTATAAAACTGCTGCCATCTAGTGCTCTTGCTAATGTATAACATTATTATAAAACTGCTGCCATCTAGTGCTCTTGCTAATGTATAACATTATTATAAAACTGCTGCCATCTAGTGCTCTTGCTAATGTATAACATTATTATAAAACTGCTGCCATCTAGTGCTCTTGCTAATGTATAACAATGTTATAAAACTGCTGCCACCTAGTGCTCTTGCTAATGTATAACATTGCTATAAAACTGCTGGCATCTAGTGCTCTTGCTAATGTATAACATTGTTATAAAGCTGCTACCATCTAGCGCTATTGCTAATGTATTACATTGTTATAAAACTGCTGCCATCTAGTGCTCCTACGAATATATAACATTGTTATAAAACTGCTACCATCTAGTGCTCTTGCTAATGTATAACATTGTTATAAAACTGCTGCCATCTAGTGCTCTTGCTAATGTATAACATTGTTATAAAACTGCTGCCATCTAGTGTTCTTGCTAATGTATAACATTGTTATAAAACTTCTGCCATCTAGTGCTCTTGCTAATGTATAACATTATTATAAAACTGCTGCCATCTAGTGCTCTTGCTAATGTATAACATTGTTATAAAACTGCTGCCATCTAGTGCTCTTGCTTATGTATAACATTGTTATAAAACTGCTACCATCTAGTGCTCTTGCTAATGTATAACATTGTTATAAAACTGCTGCCATCTAGTGCTCTTGCTAATGTATAACATTATTATAAAACTGCTGCCATCTAATGCTCTTGCTAATGTATAACATTATAATAAAACTGCTGCCATCTAGTGCTCTTGCTAATGTATAACATTGTTATAAAACTGCTGCCATCTAGTGCTCTTGCTAATGTATAACATTGTTATAAAACTGCTGCCATCTAGTGCTCTTGCTAATGTATAACACTGTTATAAAACTGCTGCCATCTAGTGCTCCTGCTAATATATAACACTGTTATAAAACTGCTGCCATCTAGTGCTCTTGCTAATGTATAACATTATTATAAAACTGCTGGCATCTAGTGCTCTTGCCAATGTATAACATTGTTATAAAACTGCTGCCATTTAGTGCGCTTGCTAATGTATAACATTGTTATAAAACTGCTGCCATTTAGTGCGCTTGCTAATGTATAACGTTATTATAAAACTGCTGCCATCTAGTGCTCCTGCTAATGTATAACATTGTTGTAAAACTGTTGCCATATAGTGCTCGATTTATCAAGCCTTCCCCACCCTATGACTGCAGGTTTGCACAAGAGAACCTGCGGTCAGTATTTATCAAGCAGTCGTCATCAGACCGCTGCTTCCCTACCCTCTACTCCACCTCTTAGGTGGAGAATTTAAATCTCCCGGTCTCTTCCGACCGGGGAGATTGACAGCTCCTGTCCGTGTGTTATTGGCTGTGCTGGGGCAGGGTTGCATGGGTGCGCAAACTAGCGCTCGCATCCAATGTTAATTTCGATTGCTGCCCGCCAGAGGAGAGCTTGGGCGGACAGGGGCGAATATGTCCACCACGGATTGATAAATCAAGCCCACAGTGCTGCAGACAAGTGCAAACTCCTGAGCTTGCATCCCTGCTGTTCAACAAAGAATAAACAAGAAAAAACAAAGAAAATTTGATAAGTAAAGTTGTTCAACATTGTATGTTCTATCTGAATCATGAAAGAAAATTTTCAAGTTTTATGTCCCTTTAACAGCACAAATAGGTCAAGTGTTGCTTCCATTTATTGTGCTAATTTTTATACATAACTATTTCTGAACGTCGCTCAATATCGTCCATACACAACTAGTATCAGTGTTTGATATAGGATATGAAAATCAAAATGAAGGTTTCATAATTCAGATACAGCAATTTTAAGAGACTTTTGTTTTCAAATCTTCTTTGTTCTCTTAGTATTCATTGTTAAAAAGCATACATAGATAGGCTCAGGAACAGCAATGCATTACTGGGAGCTAGCTGGTGATTAGTGGCTGCACATATATGCCTCTTGTTATTTGCTCACCGAATGTATTCAGCTAGCTCTCAGTAGTGCATTACAGCTCCAGGGCTGACTTTAACTATGTGTTTAAACCCTTTGCAGGGGTTAAACATACAGAGCATTATATTATTGCTATATTGCTTGCACTTGGAGCATTTTCCTTTTGCACTTTAATGTCCCTTTAAATAGCTTTCTCTTAATTATTTCAAGCAATAAAATATTGACATGTTTAAAGGAACACGAACATCAAAATGAAACTTTCATGATTCTGATATAGCAGCAATGTTAACCTACTTGCCACTTCCATTACGTAAATGTGCACAAGCTTTTTATATTTACACTTTCTGAGGCACCAGCACCTACTGAGCATGTCCAAGAATTCACAGTATATACTTATATGCATTTGTGATTGGTTGGTGGCTGTCACATGAAGGAGGGGGGGGGGGAGTTTAACTTAAAGGGACAGTAAACCTTAAAAATAATGTTATATAATTCTGCACATAGTGCAGAATTATATAACATTACATTAGCCAAACATTATAAAACATAATTTCCCCTATTCATTTTTTTTTAAAAAACGCTGTTTTACAGACCCGCTCTCTGTACTCTGCTGAGCGGGTCTGTTATATTTACTCAGTGCATCGGGCCAGCTATATAGTCACAGCCCGGCCCGACCGTGCCATAAGACTAAGTGCAGCTCGCTCCTGTCACACACACGCTCATGCAACACACACCACCACACAATCTCATACAACACACACACACACACACACAGAGACACTCTCATACAACACATGCACACTCTCATATACAACATACAACACATGCACACTCTCATATACAACATACAACACATGCACACTCTCATATACAACACACGCACACACACACACTCTCATGCAACACACGCACACACACACACTCTCATGCAACGCGCGCACACACTCTCATGCAACGCGCGCACACACTCTCATGCAACGCGCGCACACACTCTCATGCAACGCGCGCACACACTCTCATGCAACGCGCGCACACACTCTCATGCAACGCGCGCACACACTCTCATGCAACGCGCGCACACACTCTCATGCAACGCGCGCACACACTCTCATGCAACGCGCGCACACACTCTCATGCAACGCGCGCACACACTCTCATGCAACGCGCGCACACACTCTCATGCAACGCGCGCACACACTCTCATGCAACGCGCACACACACTCTCATGCAACGCGCACACACACTCTCATGCAACGCGCACACACACTCTCATGCAACGCGCACACACACACACTCATGCAACGCGCACACACACACACTCATGCAACGCGCACACACACACACTCATGCAACGCGCACACACACACACACTCATGCAACGCGCACACACACACACTCATGCAACGCGCACACACACACACACTCATGCAACGCGCACACACACACACTCATGCAACGCGCACACACACACACTCATGCAACGCGCACACACACACACTCATGCAACGCGCACACACACACACTCATGCAACGCGCACACACACACACTCATGCAACGCGCACACACACACACTCATGCAACGCGCACTCACACACTCATGCAACGCGCACTCACACACTCATGCAACGCGCACTCACACACTCATGCAACGCGCACTCACACACTCATGCAACGCGCACTCACACACTCATGCAACGCGCACTCACACACTCATGCAACGCGCACTCACACACTCATGCAACGCGCACTCACACACTCATGCAACGCGCACTCACACACTCATGCAACGCGCACTCACACACTCATGCAACGCGCACTCACACACTCATGCAACGCGCACTCACACTCATGCAACGCGCACTCACACTCTCATGCAACACACACACACAAAACACACACTCTCATACAACACACATTTATACACTCTCATGCAACACACACACACTCTCATACAACACATATTTATACACTCTCATGCAACGCACACACACTCTCATGCAACGCACACACACTCTCATGCAACGCACACACACTCTCATGCAACGCACACACACTCTCATGCAACGCACACACACTCTCATGCAACGCACACACACTCTCATGCAACGCACACACACTCTCATGCCCCAAGGCAGAACATAAAGTGATCTGAGATGTCATCGCAGAAAATGCAGCATGTCTGCAGAAAGAGCAGGACACAAACAGGAACTGTTACTGCTTTAACCTTGCAGCGCTGCTCCACATCAGGCTGTTCTCTTCAAAAAGAGCTATGCTCTGGCAGCACTGTAAGTTTTCCTTAACACAGCGCATCCACAGTAAAGTGCTGTTTGAAGTGAAAAGTCAAATATGCAGTGTTGGCTGGCTCTCAGCCCCCTAACTTTTCCCAGTCTGCAAAGCTGTGTTTTCTGAGTGAGATTCTTATGAGCAATGCACCTTTTTATTACTACATTTCTATGTTAATTCAAGATAAAAGGAAACAAATTTATTCAAGATACATTTTACAATTACATTTTTTTTGTCTGCAGCTAACTTGCAATCCAATTTTCAACTGTTGCAATATATTATAAAACTTTAACAATTGCTTTATTATCCAGTTAATCAGCACATTGCAACTGAACTGGTGCTTTAGTGTTACTGCCTAATTTAAAATTGAATTTTATTTTAAAATAACCTGCAGAAAAAATTTCTATAAAAAAAATCTCATCGCAGAAAGTGAATAAAAGTTCTGCCTCTGGGTTCTCATGCAACGCACACACACTCTCATGCAATGCACACACAAAACACACTCTCATACAACACACACACACTATCATGCAACACACACACAAAACACACACTCTCATACAACACACATTTATACACTCCCATGCAACACACACACACATTTATGCAACACACACACACATTTATGCAACACACACACACACTCATGCAACACACACACACTCATGCAACACACACACACTCATGCAACACACACACACTCATGCAACACACACACACTCATGCAACACACACACACACACACACACTCATATGCAACACACACACACACTCATGCAACACACACTCTCATGCAACACACACACACACTCATGCAACACACACACACACTCTCATGCAACACACACACACACTCTCATGCAACACACACACACACTCTCATGCAACACACACACACACGCAACACACGCACGCGCGCAACACACACCACCACACACGCGCAACACACACCACCACACACGCGCAACACACACCACCACACAATCTCATAAAACACAACACACACACTTTCATATAACACACACATTATTATATAACATATATATATAACACACTCAGACACACACTCTCATATAACACACACACCACACTCTCTCTCTATAAACACACACCACCACACACACACTCATGCAACACACACACTCTCTCATACAGCACACACGCCACCACACAATCTCATAAAACACAACACACACATTTTCATATAACACACTCTCATATAACACACACACACTCTCTCATATAAACACACACCACACACTCTCATATAACAAACACACACCACACTCTCTCTCATATAAACACACACTCATACAACACACACAAGGAAAAGAGTGCTGTAAAAAAGTGTATCTAATGACTTGTTATACCAGCTGCAGATTATGAAATAGAGGTTTTTGTTCTTTGAAACCACAACCCATTAACATTGTCCAACCTTACAGTGAGAACATAACTTGTTATCTTTTAACTCTATATAAACTCAGACTTGTTTTAATCTTATCTTTGTCTGAGATCATTTAGTTAGTCACTATCTCTCCTACCCTAACTGCGAGTGCCCTTTCTTCAACCGGATCTTGCTTACACAGCTCTCTTCTGTAACCATTACTGCAATATATGGTTGTGGTTTTAGCAGAGAAAAACAGCTAGATCAAATAATAAAATAAAGGTAAATCTGCTATTGGTAAGCAATTTAAAACATTCCACCAGGTAAAATGAATAATTGGAAACACATTAAGGGGAGAAAAATTTACAGTATAAACGCCCCTTTAAGGGTGAATTGAATTTATTTTATCTTCACATCACCTTAAAGGGATAAGAAACCCAATTTTTTCTTTTGCGATTCCGATAAGAGCATGTGATTTTAAAGAACTTTCTAATTTACGTCTATTATGTCATGTTTTGTTCTCTTGGAATCCTTTGTTGAAAAGGTTACCTAGGTAGGTTCAGA
>NC_069505.1:486881875-486936875 GCF_027579735.1 Bombina bombina | reverse complement strand
AAGGAGAAACCATAGGGTGCAGTGGTGACTGTAGTTTAATTAAAATTTAGACCTGCCTTAAAAAGGACAGGGCGGGCCGTGGACTGGATACCCTACAAGAGAAATAAATTTATCAGGTAAGCATAAATTATGTTTTCTCTTGTTAAGTGTAGCCAGTCCACGGGTCATCCATTACTTATGGGATACTAATACCAAAGCTAAAGTACACGGATGATGGGAGGGACAAGGCAGGAACTTAAACGGAAGGAACCACTGCCTGTAGAACCTTTCTCCCAAAAACAGCCTCCGAAGAAGCAAAAGTGTCAAATTTGTAAAATTTTGAAAAGGTGTGAAGCGAAGACCAAGTCGCAGCCTTGCAAATCTGTTCAACCGAGGCCTCATTTTTAAAGGCCCAGGTGGAAGCCACAGCTCTAGTAGAATGAGCTGTAATCCTTTCAGGGGGCTGCTGTCCAGCAGTCTCATAGGCTAAGCGTATTATGCTCCAAAGCCAAAAGGAGAGAGAGGTTGCCGAAGCTTTTTGACCTCTCCTCTGTCCAGAGTAAACGACAAACAGGGCAGATGTTTGACGAAAATCTTTAGTAGCCTGTAGATAAAACTGTTAGAAACCACCTTAGGTAAAAACCCAGGTTTGGTACGCAGAACTACCTTGTCTGAATGAAAAATCAGATAAGGAGAATCACAATGTAAGGCAGATAACTCAGAGACTCTTCGAGCCGAGGAAATAGCCATCAAAAACAGAACTTTCCAAGATAAAAGTTTAATATCAATGGAATGAAGGGGTTCAAACGGAACTCCCTGAAGAACTTTAAGAACCAAGTTTAAGCTCCACGGGGGAGCAACAGTTTTAAACACAGGCTTAATCCTAACCAAAGCCTGACAAAATGCCTGGACGTCTGGAACTTCTGCCAGACGCTTGTGCAAAAGAATAGACAGAGCAGAGATCTGTCCTTTTAAAGAACTAGCTGATAAGCCTTTATCCAAACCCTCTTGGAGAAAGGACAATATCCTAGGAATCCTAACCTTACTCCATGAGTAACTCTTGGATTCACACCAATAAAGATATTTACGCCATATCTTATGGTAGATTTTCCTGGTGACAGGCTTCCGAGCCTGTATTAAGGTATCAATGACTGACTCTGAGAAGCCACGCCTTGATAGAATCAAGCGTTCAATC
This sequence comes from Bombina bombina, assembly GCF_027579735.1. Classification (NCBI taxonomy): domain Eukaryota; kingdom Metazoa; phylum Chordata; class Amphibia; order Anura; family Bombinatoridae; genus Bombina; species Bombina bombina. The sequence goes on along the minus strand of NC_069505.1, from coordinate 486,935,701 downwards.
TCCATGCAGTCAGTCTCATAGAAAGTAGATTTGGATGATTGAAAGGACCTTGTATTAGAAGGTCCTGCCTCAGAGGCCGAGTCCATGGTGGAAGAGATGACATGTCCACTAGGTCTGCATACCAGGTCCTGCGTGGCCACGCAGGCGCTATCAGAATCACCAATGCTCTCTCCTGTTTGATTTTGGCAATCAGTCGAGGGAGCAGAGGAAACGGTGGAAACACATAGGCCAGGTTGAAGAACCAAGGAGCTGCTAGAGCATCTATCAGCGTTGCTCCCGGGTCCCTGGACCTGGATCCGTAACAAGTACGCTTGGCGTTCTGGCGAGACGCCATGAGATCCAGTTCTGGTTTGCCCCAATGATGGACCAGTTGAGCAAACACCTCCGGATGGAGTTCCCACTCCCCCGGATGAAAAGTCTGACGACTTAGAAAATCCGCCTCCCAGTTCTCTACGCCTGGGATGTGGATCGCTGACAGGTGGCAAGAGTGAGACTCTGCCCAGCGAATTATCTTTGAGACTTCTAACATCGCTAGGGAACTCCTGGTTCCCCCTTGATGGTTGATGTAAGCCACAGTCGTGATGTTGTCCGACTGAAATCTGATGAACCTCAGTGTTGCTAACTGAGGCCAAGCTAGAAGAGCATTGAATATTGCTCTTAACTCCAGAATATTTATTGGGAGGAGTTTCTCCTCCTGAGTCCACGATCCCTGAGCCTTCAGGGAGTTCCAGACTGCGCCCCAACCTAGAAGGCTGACATCTGTTGTTACAATCGTCCAATCTGGTCTGCGAAAGGTCATACCCTTGGACAGATGGACCCGAGAAAGCCACCAGAGAAGAGAATCTCTGGTCTCTTGATCCATATTTAGTAGAGGGGACAAATCTGAGTAATCCCCATTCCACTGACTTAGCATGCATAATTGCAGCGGTCTGAGATGCAGGCGCGCAAATGGCACTATGTCCATTGCCGCTACCATTAAGCCGATTACTTCCATGCACTGAGCCACTGACGGGCGTGGAATGGAATGAAGGACACGGCAAGCATTTAGAAGTTTTGATAACCTGGACTCCGTCAGGTAAATTTTCATCTCTACAGAATCTATAAGAGTCCCTAGGAAGGAGACTCTTGTGAGTGGTGATAGAGAACTCTTTTCCACGTTCACTTTCCACCCATGCGACCTCAGAAATGCCAGAACTATCTCTGTATGAGACTTGGCAATTTGAAAGCTTGACGCCTGTATCAGGATGTCGTCTAGATACGGAGCCACCGCTATGCCTCGCGGTCTTAGAACACAACTGTCCTCAACCGGGATAGTGGTACGCTTTGCTAAAGTAGAAACTGCTCCCTCCACCTTAGGGACCGTCTGCCATAAGTCCCGTGTAGTGGCGTCTATTGGAAACATTTTTCTAAATATTAGAGGTGGGGAAAAGGGCACACCGGGTCTATCCCACTCCTTGCTAATAATTTCTGTAAGCCTTTTAGGTATAGGAAAAACGTCAGTACACACCGGCACCGCATAGTATCTATCCAGCCTACACAATTTCTCTGGAATTGCAACTGTGTTACAGTCATACAGAGCAGCTAATACCTCCCCAAGCAATACACGGAGGTTCTCAAGCTTAAATTTAAAATTAGAAATCTCTGAATCAGGTTTCCCCGAGTCAGAGATGTCACCCACAGACTGAAGCTCTCCGTCCTCATGTTCTGCATACTGTGACGCAGTATCAGACATGGCTCTAACAGCATTTGCGCGCTCTGTATCTCTCCTAACCCCAGAGCTATCGCGCTTGCCTCTTAATTCAGGCAATCTAGATAATACCTCTGACAGGGTATTATTCATGATTGCAGCCATGTCCTGCAAGGTAATCGCTATGGGCGTCCCTGATGTAATTGGCACCATATTAGCGTGCGTCCCCTGAGCGGGAGGCGAAGGGTCTGACACGTGGGGAGAGTTAGTCGGCATAACTTCCCCCTCGACAGACCCCTCTGGTGACAATTCTTTTATAGATAAAGACGGATCTTTACTGTTTAAGGTGAAATCAATACATTTAGTACACATTCTCCTATGGGGCTCCACCATGGCTTTCAAACATAATGAACAAGTAGGTTCCTCTGTGTCAGACATGTTTAAACAGACTAGCAATGAGACTAGCAAGCTTGGAAAACACTTTAAAACAAGTTTACAAGCAATATAAAAAACGTTACTGCGCCTTTAAGAAACACAAATTTTCCCAAATTTTGAAATAACAGTGAAAAAATGCAGTTACACTAACGAAATTTTTACAGTGTATGTAATAAGCTAGCAGAGCATTGCACCCACTTGCAAATGGATGATTAACCCCTTAATACCAAAAACGGAATAACAAATGACAAAAACGTTTTTTAAACAGTCACAACTGCCACAGCTCTACTGTGGCTTTTTACCTCCCTCAATACGACTTTTGAAGCCTTTGAGCCCTTCAGAGAAGTCCTGGATCATGCAGGAAGAAGCTGGATGTCTGTGTCTGTAATTTTTGCTGTGCAAAAAAATGCCAAAATAGGCCCCTCCCACTCATATTACAACAGTGGGAAGCCTCAGGGAACTGTTTCTAGGCAAAATTCAAGCCAGCCATGTGGAAAAAAACTAGGCCCCAATAAGTTTTATCACCAAACATATGTAAAAGACGATTAAACATGCCAGCAAACGTTTTAAAAACAGAATTTATGCTTACCTGATAAATTACTTTCTCCAACGGTGTGTCCGGTCCACGGCGTCATCCATAACTTGTGGGAATATCTCTTCCCCAACAGGAAATGGCAAAGAGTACAGCAAAAGCTGTCCATATAGTCCCTCCTAGGCTCCGCCCACCCCAGTCATTCGACCGACGGACAGGAGAAAAAAACAGGAGAAACTATACGGTGCCGTGGTGACTGTAGTTAAAGAAATAAATTTATCAAACCTGATTAAAAAACCAGGGCGGGCCGTGGACGGGACACACCGTTGGAGAAAGTAATTTATCAGGTAAGCATAAATTCTGTTTTCTCCAACATTGGTGTGTCCGGTCCACGGCGTCATCCATAACTTGTGGGAACCAATACCAAAGCTTTAGGACACGGATGAAGGGAGGGAGCAAATCAGGTTACCTAAACGGAAGGCACCACTGCTTGCAAAAACTTTCTCCCAAAAATAGCCTCCGAAGAAGCAAAAGTATCAAATTTGTAGAATTTGGCAAAAGTGTGTAGGGAAGACCAAGTCGCTGCCTTACATATCTGATCAACAGAAGCCTCGTTCTTGAAGGCCCATGTGGAAGCCACAGCCCTAGTAGAGTGAGCTGTGACTCTTTCAGGAGGCTGCCGTCCGGCAGTCTCATAAGCCAATCGGATGATGCTTTTCAACCAAAAGGAAAGAGAGGTAGCAGTAGCCTTTTGACCTCTCCTTTTACCAGAATAGACGACAAACAGAGAAGATGTTTGTCTAAAATCCTTTGTTGCTTCTAGATAAAATTTTAAAGCACGGACTATGTCTAAATTGTGTAACAAACGTTCCTTCTTTGAAACTGGATTCGGACACAAAGAAGGTACAACTATTTCCTGGTTAATATTCTTGTTGGAAACAACTTTTGGAAGAAAACCAGGTTTTGTACGCAAAACGACCTTATCTGAATGGAACACCAGATAAGGCGGAGAACACTGCAGAGCAGATAACTCAGAAACTCTTCTAGCAGAAGAAATAGCAACTAAAAACAAAACTTTCCAAGATAACAACTTAATATCTATGGAATGTAAAGGTTCAAACGGAACCCCTTGGAGAACTGAAAGAACTAAATTTAAACTCCAGGGAGGAGTCAACGGCCTGTAAACAGGCTTGATCCTGACCAAAGCCTGAACAAAGGCTTGAACATCTGGCACCGCTGCCAGTCGTTTGTGTAACAAGACAGATAAAGCAGAAATCTGTCCCTTTAGAGAACTCGCTGATAATCCCTTATCCAAACCCTCTTGTAGGAAGGAAAGGATCCTAGGAATTTTAATCTTACTCCATGAGAATCCCTTGGATTCACACCAACAGATATATCTTTTCCATATTTTATGGTAAATTTTTCTAGTTACAGGTTTTCTGGCTTGTACCAGAGTATCTATCACAGAATCCGAAAACCCACGCTTAGATAAGATCAAGCGTTCAATTTCCAAGCCGTCAGCTGGAGAGAGACTAGATTTGGATGTTCGAATGGACCCTGTACCAGAAGATCCTGTCTCAAAGGTAGCTTCCATGGTGAAGCCGATGACATATTCACCAGGTCTGCATACCAAGTCCTGCGTGGCCACGCAGGAGCTATCAAAATCACTGAGGCCCTCTCCTGTTTGATCCTGGCTACCAGCCTGGGAATGAGAGGAAACGGTGGAAAAGCATAAGCTAGGTTGAAGGTCCAAGGCGCTACTAATGCATCCACTAGAGTCGCCCTGGGATCCCTGGATCTGGACCCGTAGCAAGGAACTTTGAAGTTCTGACGAGACGCCATCAGATCCATGTCTGGAATGCCCCACAATTGCGTCAACTGGGCAAATACCTCCGGGTGGAGTTCCCACTCCCCCGGATGAAAAGTCTGACGACTCAGATAATCCGCCTCCCAATTTTCCACTCCTGGGATGTGGATCGCAGATAGGTGGCAGGAGTGATCCTCCACCCATTTTATGATTTTGGTCACTTCTCTCATCGCCAGGGAACTCCTTGTTCCCCCCTGATGGTTGATGTAAGCAACTGTCGTCATGTTGTCTGATTGGAATCTTATGAATCTGGCCTTTGCTAGCTGAGGCCAAGCTTTGAGAGTATTGAATATCGCTCTCAGTTCCAGAATGTTTATCGGGAGAAGAGATTCCTCCCGAGACCATAGACCCTGAGCCTTCAGGGAGTCCCAGACCGCGCCCCAGCCCACTAGACTGGCGTCGGTCGTGACGATGACCCACTCTGGTCTGCGGAAGCTCATTCCCTGGGACAGATGATCCTGGGTTAGCCACCAACGTAGTGATTCTCTGGTCTTCTGATCTACTTGGATCACTGGAGACAAGTCTGTATAATCCCCATTCCACTGTTTGAGCATGCACAGTTGTAATGGTCTTAGATGAATTTGCGCAAAAAGAACTATGTCCATTGCTGCAACCATCAATCCTACTACTTCCATGCACTGAGCTATGGAAGGTCGTGGAACAGAGTGAAGAACTTGACAAGCGTTTAGAAGCTTTGACTTTCTGACATATGTCAGGAAAATCCTCATTTCTAACGAATCTATTATTGTCCACAAGAAGGGAACTCTTGTCGACGGGGACAGAGAACTTTTTTCTATGTTCACCTTCCAGCCGTGAGATCTGAGAAAGGCCAGAACAATGTCTGTGTGAGCCTTTGCCTTTGAAAGAGATGACGCTTGTATCAGAATGTCGTCCAAGTAGGGTGCCACTGCAATGCCCCTTGGTCTTAGAACCGCTAGAAGGGCCCCGAGTACCTTTGTGAAAATCCTTGGAGCCGTGGCTAGCCCGAATGGGAGAGCCACAAACTGGTAATGTTTGTCCAGAAAGGCGAACCTAAAGAACTGGTGATGAACTTTGTGGATAGGAATATGTAGATACGCATCCTTTAAATCCACGGTAGTCATAAATTGACCCTCCTGGATTGAGGGTAAAATCGTTCGGATAGTTTCCATTTTGAACGATGGTACTTTGAGAAATTTGTTTAGAATCTTTAAGTCTAAAATTGGTCTGAAGGTCCCCTCTTTTTTGGGGACTACAAACAGATTTGAGTAAAAACCCAGTCCTTGTTCCACCTTTGGAACTGGGTGTATTACTCCCATTTTTAACAGGTCTTCTACACAATGTAAGAATGCCTGTTTCTTTATTTGGTTTGAAGATAAGTGAGACATGTGGAACCTTCCCCTTGGGGGTAGCTCCTTGAATTCCAGAAGATAACCCTGAGAAACTATTTCTAGTGCCCAGGGATCCTGAACATCTCTTGCTGCAGAGTTGGAGACCGGTCCATTCCTGAAATTGCGAAAGGAACGAAAATTAGACTTATTCTTGGCCTTGAAAGGCCTATCCTGTGGGAGGGCATGGCCCTTACCCCCTGTGATGTCTGAGATAATCTCCTTCAACTCTGGACCGAACAGGGTTTTACCCTTGAAAGGGATATTAAGCAATTTTGTCTTGGAAGATACATCCGCTGACCAAGACTTTAGCCAGAGCGCTCTGCGCGCCACAATTGCAAACCCAGAATTTTTCGCCGCTAATCTAGCTAACTGCAAAGCGGCGTCCAAAATAAAGGAATTAGCTAACTTAAGTGCGTGTATTCTGTCCATAACCTCCTCATACGGAGTCTCTCTATTGAGCGACTTTTCTAGTTCCTCGAACCAAAACCACGCTGCTGTAGTGACAGGAACAATGCACGAAATAGGTTGCAGGAGGTAACCTTGCTGAACAAAAATCTTTTCAAGCAAACCCTCCAATTTTTTATCCATAGGATCTTTGAAAGCACAATTATCCTCTATAGGTATAGTAGTGCGCTTGTTTAGTGTAGATACTGCCCCCTCGACCTTAGGGACTGTCTGCCATAAGTCCTTTCTGGGGTCGACCATAGGAAATAATTTCTTAAATATAGGAGGGGGAACAAAAGGTATGCCAGGCTTTTCCCACTCCTTGTTCACTATGTCCGCCACCCGCTTGGGTATAGGAAAAGCGTCGGGGTGCACCGGAACCTCTAGGAACTTATCCATCTTACACAATTTTTCTGGAATGACCAGGTTGTCACAATCATCCAGAGTAGATAACACCTCCTTAAGCAGTGCGCGGAGATGCTCTAACTTAAATTTAAATGTCACAACATCAGGTTCTGCCTGTTGAGAAATTCTACCCGACTCTGAAATTTCCCCATCTGACAAAACCTCCCTCATGGCCCCTTCAGAATGGTGTGAGGGTATGACAGAACAATTTTCATCAGCGCCCTCCTGCTCTACAGTGTTTAAAACAGAGCAATCGCGCTCTCTCTGAAATGCAGGCATTTTGGATAAAAAATTAGCTATGGAATTATCCATTACTGTCGCCAATTGTTGCATAGTAACAAGCATTGGCGCGCCAGAAGTACTAGGAGTTTCCTGCACGGGCAAAACTGGTGTAGACACAGAGCGAGATGAAGCAGAACTATCTTTACTCTCTTCATCTGATGAATCATCTTGGGCAACTTTACTATCTGTGGCAGTACTGTCCATATTTTGTTTGGACGCTATGGCACAATTATCACACAATTTGGAAGGGGGAGACACACTGGCTTCCATACATACAGAACATAGCTTATCTGAAGGTACAGACATGTTAAACAGGCTTAAACTTGTCAATAAAGCACAAAAAAACGTTTTAAATTAAACCGTTACTGTCTCTTTAAATTTTAAACAGGGCACACTTTATTACTGAATATGTGAAAAACAATGAAGGAATTGTTCAAATTTTACCAAATTTTCACCACAGTGTCTTAAAGCATTCAAAGTATTGCACCCAAATTTTCAGAGCTTTAACCCTTAAAATGAAGAAACCGGAGCCGGGTACAGATTTAACCCCTCTACAGTCCCAGCTACAGCCTTTGCTGTGACTCAACCAAACCCAGAGGAGAATACGATACCAAATGACGCCTTCTAGGAACCTTTTCAACTATTTTCAGACCCACACACATGCAGCTGCATGTCCTGCTCTCAAAAGTAACTGCGCAGTAATGGCGCGAAAATGAGGCTCAGCCTACTACAGTGAAGGCCCTTCCTGACTGAAAAGGTGTCTAAACCAGTGCCTGACGTTAAAAAACGTTCCCCAAAGTTTATAAGTGTGAAATTCAATCCCAATTTGTATAAAATGCCCAAATAAAGCAATCGATCTTGCCCAGAAAAATGTCTACCAGTTTTATAGCCCATATTAAGCCCTTTATTCTGTTTGAGACTAAGAAAATGGCTTACCGGTCCCCATGAGGGGAAATGACAGCCTTCCAGCATTACACAGTCTTGTTAGAAATATGGCTAGTCATACCTTAAGCAGAAAAGTCTGCTAACTGTTTCCCCCAACTGAAGTTATTTCATCTCAACAGTCCCATGTGGAAACAGCAAACGATTTTAGTTACTGCTGCTAAAATCATATTCCTCTCACAAACAGAACTCTTCATCCTTTTCTGTTTCAGAGTAAATAGTACATACCAGCACTATTTTAAAATAACAAACTCTTGATAGTAGAATAAAAAACTACAACTAAACACCACATACTCTTAACCATCTCCGTGGAGATGTTGCCTGTGCAACGGCAAAGAGAATGACTTGTGTGGGCGGAGCCTAGGAGGGACTATATGGACAGCTTTTGCTGTACTCTTTGCCATTTCCTGTTGGGGAAGAGATATTCCCACAAGTTATGGATGACGCCGTGGACCGGACACACCAATGTTGGAGAAATACACTTTTATAAGAGTATGTATCTCTATTAATAAGCCTGATACCAGTCGCTATCACTGCATTTAAGGCTTTACTTACATTACTTCGGTATCAGCAGCATTTTCTAGCAAATTCCATCCCTAGAAAAATATTTTAACTACACATACCTTATTGCAGGAAAACCTGCACGCTATTCCCCCTCTGAAGTTACCTCACTCCTCAGAATATGTGAGAACAGCAAAGGATCTTAGTTACTTCTGCTAAGATCATAGAAAACGCAGGCAGATTCTTCTTCTAAATACTGCCTGAGATAAACAGTACACTCCGGTACCATTTCAAAATAACAAACTTTTGATTGAAGAAATAAACTAAGTATAAAACACCACAGTCCTCTTACGACCTCCATCTTAGTTGAGAGTTGCAAGAGAATGACTGGATATGGCAGTGAGGGGAGGAGCTATATAGCAGCTCTGCTGTGGGTGATCCTCTTGCAACTTCCTGTTGGGAAGGAGAATATCCCACAAGTAATGAATGATCCGTGGACTGGATACACTTAACAAGAGAAAGAGGGATTATCTATCTTTATAAACAATAAAAATTCTGGAGTAGACTGTCTCTTTAACTAAGATGGCCGCCAGCAGAGAAATAACAGCACTGTGCATGCGCGGAGGCCATCTTTGTTACGGTTGCCACTAGTGTTACGCATGCACAGCATCTGGTTTACCCCGCGCATGCACAATGCTTGCAGAGCCCTTAGCAAAGATGGCCACCACACACGTGCGTGTTATGTTATTTATCTGCCGGCAGCCATCTTAATGAAGGTCGTCGGCACATTGGCAAGCCGGGAGCGCTTCAGATTTTGGTACCTACAGGCACCTGGCCTGTAAATCTGGCCCTGCCCTTTACTCAAATTCAGGAAAGAGAATTTTACAAACCCACTGTTATATCTCCTGTTGTGGGCAGACACAGGATTAGATGCTAACTGTGGATCAAATACATATATGAGAAGAGGAATAGGGGGAGTGCAAGCTGATAACTACTTCCTGAATAGCTCCCTCGGTTACTGGGATCAAGAAACATCCTTCATGTTTGATTTTCCAACCCTGATCACTAAGTAGGTTCAAAAAAGTAATTGTATGATATCAGTGCCCTGCCCAGGATACCCACCCTTATTACTAGGTAATTAAAAAGTACAGTAAATATCTTGAGATTGTAATATAACATTTTCAGTTATGTTTAATAAAATAGCTCCACGATATACTTTCATTATTTATTTTCCTATCCAAAAAAACAGAAACATGTAATATGGGTAGACTTGATGTGCCTTTTGGTTCTTAAAGGGACATGAAACCCAAAATGATACTTCCATGATTCAGATAGACAATACAATTTTAAACAACTTTCCAATTTACTTCTATTATTTCATGTCCCTTTAAACATCCAAAAAATAAATAAATAATATCCTGCATATTCCATCAACATATTTGCTAAATTTCCCTGTAAGGGTTTAAGCATGTGCTGTAATTAAATAATAATAATAAATAGTATTTATATAGCACGTTTCACCCAGTGGGACTCAAAGCGTTTTTTTCAGCGATCGCTCTCGGAATTAACCAAATCGTCAGCTGAATAGTAATTGTTGTTATTATTACCCAATTTAATGGTACTCATTTTATCGACCTCGTAAGGATGAAGGGCTGAGTCGGCCCTGCCGGGATTTGAACCTGTGACCTTTGAACAGGCTTTTGTAGTCAGGGCATTTTGCCAACTGAGCTACCTCACCGGCTTGCTAATTAAAAGGGTTCCTCACCTCATTGAAGAGCAGCTCCCTCCTCTGTTGCTTGCGCAGGTCCATCTTTTTCACAGCCACTAACTTCCCCGTGCTTTTGACAGAAGCAATGCACACAATGCCTGTTGAACCTTCCCCAATCTTGATGAAGTTGTCCAAGTATGTCCTTGGGTCACCAGGATCCACCACCATCTGCAAAGCTGCCCGAAACTGCTCGTGAGACACCCGCTGAGGTTCTCTTTGTGGTGAGCGAGGTTGAGCGGGTGGAGGTGGTGGTTTGGACTGTTCGGGTCTTGAAAGCTGAGGGTCTGAGCTATGAGGAGAAAGGCCAGAGGGAAGAGGTTTCTCAGGAGGTTTGGGCTTAGTCTGGCCTTGCTGCTGCCTAGATGAAACTTTGCCAGCTGGGATTTTCTGGTCGAGTGGTACTGTGGTGCGAGATTCCTGCACATAAGAAAATGCAAATAAAGTAATTACTGGTTATCATTATGCTTGTATCAAAAGAACACACTGAGCAGAGGAGGAGTATTCATACTCTCCTAAATTTATAGAGAGAAGCATACAAAGAGTTGAATCTCAACATCCATACCCTATGAACTACATAGAACCACAGCACGACAAATGTGACATCCATACCCTATGAACTACAGAGAACCACAGCACGACAAATGTGACATCCATACCCTATGAACTACAGAGAACCACAGCATGACAAATGTGACATCCATACCCTATGAACTACAGAGAACTACAGCACGACAAATGTGGCATCCATACCCTATGAACTATAGAGAACCACAGCACGACAAATGTGACATCCATACCCTATAAACTATAGAGAACCACAGCACGACAAATGTGACATCCATACCCTATGAACTACAGAGAACCACAGCACGACAAATGTGACATCCATACCCTTTGAACTACAGAGAACCACAGCACGACAAATGTGACATCCATACCCTATGAACTACAGAGAACCACAGCAAGACAAATGTGAAATCCATACCCTATGAACTATAGAGAACCACAGCACGACAAATGTGACATCCATACCCTACGAACTACAGAGAACCACAGCACGACAAATGTGACATCCATACCCTATGAACTATAGAGAACCACAGCACGACAAATGTGACATCCATACCCTATGAACTACAGAGAACCACAGCACGACAAATGTGGCATCCATACCCTATGAACTATAGAGAAGCACAGCACAACAAATGTGACATCCATACCCTATGAACTACAAAAAAACCACAGCACGACAAATGTGACATCCATACCCTATGAACTATAGAGAACCACAGCACGACAAATGTGGCATCCATACCCTATGAACTACAGAGAACCACAGCACGACAAATGTGGCATTCATACTAGGCCTGTCAAAAATAATCGTTTTGACGATGCATCGCGATGCGGCATGAAACGATTCTGCATCGATGCGCTGAGACGCGATAATCGATTAACGTTACCCACGTGACCAGCCTCCAGGAAACGTAAAAGAAAGTGCGCGAAAGTGCGCGGTACATCGTTTTGACGTCACTGACGTCACGTCACCCAATAAAGCAACATGGGCGCTCATGGGCGGTCTCTTGAAGTGCCGAAGTTACGCAGTAGGAGCAAAGCAGCAAAGCAGGAGTTTGTTGCCTGAGATTGATGATGGTACACGGCGGTATACTACAGCTACACGGCGGGCTCATTTTTATTTTGTGGGAGACAGAGGAGGAGACCTATGGTGAGAATTAGACTAACTAACTGTTTGTTTAGTTAATAGTTACCAAAACGTTGTACATTTTGCCAATGCCATGCCATAATTGCCATTGCCATGCCTGCCTATTGCCTCAACTGCCTACTACTTGCCAATAGGTAAACTAATTATTAACTTACTTAAAGAGCAAATCAATAAGGGGTACACAATCACATTTATTACACAATAAGGGGTAACAATTAAATACTTGCCTTATTTACTTAACGTAGTATGCTGAGCTGACTGAGGCTCAGGCTGCTGCATAATTAATTGCTGCATTATTGAATAATATTGCATATATAAAAAATGTATTATAAATAAATATAGTATACTATTATTGTCTAATAATGTCTCTATTAGTCTAATCTGTATCTATTATCTACATGTTTTTCACATGGATGGATGGCCTGGTCTGAAGTTCTAATATTTTAATAATATATTAATTCAAGAAAGTGCATGCAATTTTAAACAACTTTCCCTATTATATAATTTGCTTATCCTTTGTTGAAATGCATAGCCTCCTCCTTGTGCACAAAGTATTATATACTTTTTAGTAAGTAATGTGTGTGCTGTGCGCAATGCATTGCTAATATGTCATCAACAAACGATATCTGAGAAGTATGAAGCAAATTAAATAATAGAAGAGTTAGTTATGATGTTTATTTAAAATTGTATTCTCTATCTGAATCATGAAAGTAAATGTTTGGTTTTTTGCACCTTTAAGTGTGTAATATATTACAGTAACTGTGTCAGTGAGTGAGTGATGTCCCCTGCAATTATCACAATGCAATTTGTTTTAAAATTTATGTTCGCAAAATGTATGGCATTGGCAAAGTAGTTGAAGTTACTAGTACTTGTTGATTTTACATTTGCGGCTTGACATTTTGACAACTGGAACTTAGTGTATTTTCTTTTTTTTTTAACACTGACAGAGTTTGACGTTGACAACAACATCATCCGTCACATATGTACATGTCATGCTAAAAGGGAGACAAAAAAGATAGAGAGATAAAAAATGCACCTAGCATTTTAAAAGCAAGCATCTGGGCACATTTTGGATTTTATGAACATACTGGAAAGCACGAATTGGACAAGACACACGCGGTTTGTAAAGCCTGTCACACAAAAATTAAATACCTAGGGAATACTACTAACTTGAGAAATCACGTTAGACGTTTTCACTCTGAGATGCTAACCCCTGCCGCTGTCGCCAGTGCCACTAGAAACACAATGCAAGTAGAGGCCGGGCATTCATTTTCCACTACCTATAGATAACCCCAGAGCAAGTACTGTCAGAGTATTTATACATTTCTAACTATAGATAGTTAGATGGGCATTCATGCCCTACTAATTCTAAATAAGCACAGGATAAATAGAGACCTGACATTCATATCCTACCATTTACATTTTACAGTGGTTGACAAATTTATAGGAAAATTGGGAACCAGTCGAACAATCCAGAAGTCAGTGGGAGGAATTTATAACTATATTTAGTACGAATAATCCTAAAGTCCTTATCTACAGAGATGAGATGGTGAGTAGCAGCTGGAGATCCATGCCCTGTGCTTCACTGTATTATATAATGCTATCTACAGAGAAGCACAGGGCAAGTAGAGGCTGGGCATTCATACACTGTTATCTATAGAGAACGAATGGGCAAGTAGAGGCTGGGCTTTCATACACTGCTATCTATAAAGCAAGGAATGGGCAAGTAGAGGCTGGGCGTTCATATGCTGCTATCTACAGAGAAGCACAGGGAAAGTAGAGGCTGGGCGTTCATACTCTGCTATCTATAGAGAAGGAATGGGAAAGAAGAGGCTGGGCGTTCATACACTGCTATCTATAGAGAAGGTATGGGCAAGTAGAGGCTGGGCTTTCATACACTGCTATCTATAAAGCAAGGAATGGGCAAGTAGAGGCTGGGCGTTCATATGCTGCTATCTAGAGAGAAGCACAGGGCAAGTAGAGGCTGGGCGTTCATACGCTGCTATCTATAGAGAAGGAATGGGCAAGTAGAGGCTGGGCGTTCATACGCTGCTATCTATAGAGAAGGAATGGGCAAGTAGAGGCTGGGCGTTCATACGCTGCTATCTATAGAGAAGGAATGGGCAAGTAGAGGCTGGGCGTTCATATGCTGCTATCTATAAAGCAAGGAATGGGCAAGTAGAGGCTGGGCGTTCATATGCTGCTATCTATAAAGCAAGGAATGGGCAAGTAGAGGCTGGGCGTTCATATGCTGCTATCTATAAAGCAAGGAATGGGCAAGTAGAGGCTGGGAGTTCATATGCTGCTATCTATAGAGAAGGAATGGGCAAGTAGAGGCTGGGCATTAATACGCTGCTATCTATAGAGAAGGAATGGGAAAGTAGAGGCTGGGCGTTCATACGCTGCAATCTACAGAGAAGCACAGGGCAAGTAGAGGCTGGGCGTTCATACGCTGCTATCTATAGAGAAGGAATGGGCAAGTAGAGGCTGGGCTTTAATACGCTGCTATCTATAGAGAAGGAATGGGCAAGTAGAGGCTGGGCATTCATATGCTGCTATCTATAGAGAAGGAATGGGCAAGTAGAGGCTGGGCGTTCATATGCTGCTATCTATAGAGAAGGAATGGGCATGTAGATGCAGAGAATTCATACACTGCTATCTATAGAGAAGGAATGGGAAAGTAGATTGCTGGGCGTTCATATGCTGCTATCTACAGAGAAGCACAGGGCAAGTAGAGGCTGGGCATTCATACGCTGCTATCTATAGAGAAGGAATGGGCAAGTAGAGGCTGGGCATTCATACACTGCTATCTATAGAGAAGCACAGGGCAAGTAGACACTGGGCGTTCATACGCTGCTATCTATAGAGAAGGAATGGGCAAGTAGAGGCTGGGCGTTCATATGCTGCTATCTATAGAGAAGGAATAGGCAAGTAGAGGCTGGGCGTTCATATGCTGCTATCTACAGAGAAGGAATGGGCAAGTAGAGGCTGGGCGTTCATACGCTGCTATCTATAGAAAAGCACAGGGCAAGAAGAGGCTGGGCGTTCATACGCTGCTATCTATAGAGAAGGAATGGGCAAGTAGAGGCTGGGCGTTCATACGCTGCTATCTATAGAGAAGGAATGGGCAAGTAGAGGCTGGGCGTTCATACGCTGCTATCTATAGAGAAGGAATGGGCAAGTAGAGGCTGGGCGTTCATACGCTGCTATCTATAGAGAAGGAATGGGCAAGTAGAGGCTGGGCGTTCATACGCTGCTATCTATAGAGAAGGAATGGGCAAGTAGAGGCTGGGCGTTCATATGCTGCTATGTATAGAGAAGGAATGGGCAAGTAGAGGCTGGGCGTTCATATGCTGCTATCTATAGAGAAGGAATGGGCAAGTAGAGGCTGGGCGTTCATATGCTGCTATATATAGAGAAGGAATGGGCAAGTAAAGGCTGGGCATTAATACACTGCTATCTATAGAGAAGCACAGGGCAAGTAGACACTGGGCGTTCATATGCTGCTATCTATAGAGAAGGAATGGGCAAGTAGAGGCTGGGCGTTCATATGCTGCTATCTATAGAGATTGAATGGGAAAGTAGAGGCTGGGCGTTCATATGCTGCTATCTATAGAGAAGGAATGGGAAAGTAGAGGCTGGGCGTTCATATGCTGCTATCTATAGAGAAGGAATGGGAAAGTAGAGGCTGGGCGTTCATATGCTGCTATCTATAGAGAAGGAATGGGCAAGTAGGTTGCTGGGCGTTCATATGCTGCTATCTACAGAGAAGCACAGGGCAAGTAGAGGCTGGGCATTCATACACTGCTATCTATAGAGAAGGAATGGGCAAGTAGAGGCTGGGCATTAATACGCTGCTATCTATAGAGAAGGAATGGGCAAGTAGAGGCTGGGCGTTCATATGCTGCTATCTACAGAGAAGCACAGGGCAAGTAGAGGCTGGGCATTAATACGCTGCTATCTATAGAGAAGGAATGGGCAAGAAGAGGCTGGGCATTAATACGCTGCTATCTATAGAGAAGGAATGGGCAAGTAGAAGCTGGGCGTTCATACACTACTATCTATAGAGAAGGAATGGGCAAGTAGAGGCTGGGCGTTCATACACTGCTATCTATAGAGAAGGAAAGGGCAAGTAAGTGCCAGGCATTTTTATATTGCTATCTATAAAGAAGCACAGGTGAAGGCTAGGTATTTATATGTTGATATCTAGAGAACAGCAAGGGGATTCATATCCTATTATCAATAAAGCTGCACAGGGTGAGGGACAGCTGGGCACTCAGACTATTAGGTATAGGATGAATTTGAGGTCTTGCTTATTTTACCTGGTTAGAGCCCCCTCTGTTGGGATCTGTGTCTGCCCTTGGGTAGGTGTTGAACGGTCGCCCTGCCTGCTGTGTAGGTTTCCCTGATCCCTCACTAGGAGGGTTGCTTGGAGTCCTGATATTGGGGCCTGACAGTGGCCGCTTATCTCTGGGTGACTGCGGGCTGCCCTCACCCCCTGTGTAAGAGGATTTTGGTCTCTTCTCTTCTCCTTTCTCCCTTCTAACAACACGATCAGCAGGTTCACTGTACTCCCGGTTAATTTCCAGGTTCTCCTTCCTCACATCAACTCTTTCATGAGTACGAGAAGCTCTGTGTTCATGGGATTTAGGGTAGTCTGGTGGGGGAGGGCGGTGCTTGTTGCTTGGTTCCTGCCCCCGAGGTTGTTGAGGAGCTACTCTCTGTTCTTCCCTTGGCCGTTCCTTTCCATGGTGGTGCTCCTGCCTTATTCTTTCAGATCCTCTTCCCATGTCATCGTGTGAATGTCTTATTCGCCGATCACTCACTCCGTTCTCCTGTGGCAATCTGTCATCCCGGGGATAAGATGGAGGGCTGTCCTTGCGCAAGGAGTTGGAGCGACACACAGACATGTTATCAAACTCGTCAAGGAGCCACGCCAGAGACCCATCTCGAGATAACTTGTTTCCACGTACGATGGTCTAGAAGCAAAGAAGAAAATACATTACCATAGTAATCACTAAACTGCAGAATATGTTTTTATATCTGTCAAGTATGTGTAGTCATACATGCAAATAACATTTCAGTGTGTGTGCGCATGTAATTATGCAAATACATACAGGTATTTCCAGGTGTGCATATGTCCATGTAAAAACAAAATTTATGCTTATCTGAAATGTATCTCATGGTGGTGAGAGTCCACGAGACATTACTCCTGAGACTCAACTCCAAGGAGTTGGATCGCAGGAGTAATGATTTGTGGACTCGCACCACCTTATGAAAGAAAATATCTAACGGATATTTGTGTTTGAGTGTGCATATAGGAATGTGAAATTATGCAAGCACATAAGGATAATTCTGTGTGCACAAATATACATGTAAGAATGTGTATTTAAAAGGTATGCTAAATTAAAAAAACATAATTTATACTTACCTGATAAATTTATTTCTCTTGTAGTGTATCCAGTCCACGGATCATCCATTACTTGTGGGATATTCTCCTTCCCAACAGGAAGTTGCAAGAGGATCACCCACAGCAGAGCTGCTATATAGCGCCTCCCCTCACTGCCATATCCAGTCATTCGACCGAAACGAGCCGAGAAAGGAGAAACCATAGGGTGCAGTGGTGACTGTAGTTTAATTAAAATTTAGACCTGCCTGAAAAGGACAGGGCGGGCCGTGGACTGGATACACTACAAGAGAAATAAATTTATCAGGTAAGCATAAATTATGTTTTCTCTTGTTAAGTGTATCCAGTCCACGGATCATCCATTACTTGTGGGATACCAATACCAAAGCTAAAGTACACGGATGATGGGAGGGACAAGGCAGGAACTTAAACGGAAGGAACCACTGCCTGTAGAATCTTTCTCCCAAAAACAGCCTCCGAAGAAGCAAAAGTATCAAATTTGTAAAATTTGGAAAAAGTATGAAGGGAAGACCAAGTTGCAGCCTTGCAAATCTGTTCAACAGAGGCCTCATTTTTAAAGGCCCAGGTGGAAGCCACAGCTCTAGTAGAATGAGCTGTAATCCTTTCAGGAGGCTGCTGTTCAGCAGTCTCATAGGCTAAACGGATTATACTCCGAAGCCAAAAAGAAAGAGAGGTTGCCGAGGCCTTCTGACCTCTCCTCTGTCCAGAGTAAACAACAAACAGGTTAGATGTTTGGCGAAAATCTTTAGTAGCCTGTAAGTAAAACTTCAAGGCACGGACTACGTCCAGATTATGCAAAAGACGTTCCTTCTTTGAAGAAGGATTAGGACTTAATGATGGAACAACAATCTCTTGATTGATATTCTTGTTAGAAACCACCTTAGGTAAAAACCCAGGTTTTGTACGCAGAACAACTTTATCTGAATGAAAGATCAGATAAGGAGAATTACAATGTAAGGCAGATAACTCCGAGACTCTTCGAGCCGAGGAAATAGCCATCAGAAAAAGAACTTTCCATGATAAAAGTTTGATATCAATAGAATGAAGGGGTTCAAACGGAACCACTTGAAGAACTTTAAGAACCAAGTTTAAGCTCCATGGAGGAGCAACAGGTTTAAACACAGGCTTAATTCTAAATAAAGCCTGACAAAATGCCTGAACGTCTGGAACTTCTGCCAGACGCTTGTGTAAAAGAATAGACAGAGCAGAAATCTGTCACTTTAAAGAACTAGCTGATAATCCTTTGTCCAAACCCGCTTGGAGGAAGGACAATATCCTAGGAATCCTAACCCTACTCCATGAGTAATTCTTGAATTCACACCAATGAAGATATTTACGCCATATCTTGTGGTAAATTTTCCTGGTGACAGGCTTTCGTGCCTGTATTAAGGTATCAATTACTGAGTCGGAGAAGCCACGCTTTGATAGGATCAAGCGTTTAATCTCCATGTAGTCAGTCTCAGAGAAAGTAGATTCAGATGATTGAAAGGACCTTGTATTAGAAGGTCTTGTCTCAGAGGCAGAGTCCATGGTGGAAAGGATGACATGTCCACTAGGTCTGCATACCAGGTCCTGCGTGGCCACGCAGGCGCTATCAATATCACTGATGCTCTTTCCTGTTTGATTTTGGCAATCAGACAAGGGAGCAGAGGAAACGGTGGAAACTGGAAAGTTGTTTAAAATTACATGCTCTATCTGAATCATGAAAGACTGTCCCTTTAAACCACTGATTAGTTATTACTGTCTCTTAGAGAAACATATATACATACAGACAGGCTCTGTAGCAACACTAGCTAAGGAGAAGTGACTTGAGTCACATGGTAACACCCACTGTCTCTGCTCCCAATGCAGATAGCAGAATCCAGCCAGCAGGGCCCCTAGTGAATGCAGACACCAATGCCTCCTGACTTAGCGCTTAAACGGACATTATACACTAGATTTAGATTTTTCTTTGCATAAATGTTTTGTAGAGGATTCATTTATACAGCATATACAGGTTGTTGTTTTTTTGTAACAATGTAAAGTTTTGCTTATTTTTAAACAACATTGTGCTGATTTTCAGACTCCTACACAAGCCCCAAAGTTTTAAATGTATACTAATGTCTACAGACTCCTGCTGGCTCCTGTTTGTATAATGGGTCTTTTCATATGCAGAGGTGGGGGGGGGTGTCCCAGTCAACCTAATCAAAAGTGCTAAACTAGGAAGCTTCTAAGTAAGTTTTTAAAAGGTTTTATACTGGATTTTTGATCAGTATCTGTGTATATTCTTCTTTATAATAGTGTCTATTACAGGCTGAAAAATAAAAATTGGTGTATACTGTCCCTTTAAAGCACCAGACACACCATATGAAACTTGAACATAGACTTTTACTGAACACAGAAACCTGCCAGATTTGTTAGCAGAGCTGCTTCCTAGCAGAACACAGAATTGAACAAACCGCTGTTGAGGAGACTTTGCTGAAACATCATCCATAAAGTATATAATACTCATTGCTTTGTTTTAGTATAAGTTTTCAAAAAAAGGGATCTGATTTCCACAGTATTCTTTTGTTCTCCCTTTTTCGACACTAATAGGTAAACTTGGTGCATCTACAGTTAAACAGACGTAAACACTTAAATAACGTGTCAACCGAGTGTAAAAACTTTCTAGATACATTAACACCATGTTTGCTGCAATCGTTTTTCAACAACCAAAACTCCTCCCAACCACTTGCCAATCTGGACTTGTTACTGTAGTCACAGCTAGCCTATGTCCTTTTGTAAGCAAAACTTGTATTGTTTGCAGTATCTAATCTTATCACCTCAACTAAGACCATTTAGGTGTGCCAAGTCTACAGTGTGCACTTCCAATACTCAAAATAGGAAAACCCAACATTTTCTGAGTTAAAAGGGACAGTCTACTCCAGAATTTGTATGGTTTAAAAAGATAATCTCTTTATTACCCATTCTCCAATTTCACATAACCAACACTGTTATATTAATATACTTTTTGCCTCTGTGATTAGTTTGTATCTAAGCCTCTGCAGACTGCCCCTTATCTCAGTTCTTTTGACAGACTTGCATTTTAGCCAATCACTCATAAATAACTCCACAGGAGTAAGCACAATGTTATCTATATGGCACACATGAACTAGTGCTATTTAGCTGTGAAAAACTGTCAAAATGCACTGAGATAAGAGGCGGCCTTCAAGGGCTTAGAAATTAGCATATGAGCCTACCTAGGTTTAGCCTTCAACAAAGAATACCATGAAAACAAAGCAAATTTGATAACAGAAGTAAATTGGAAAGTTGTTTAAAATTACATCCCCTACAGGGCATATGAATAGACCGGTCCAGTCGCCAAATGCAACCTAAATTTCTAGCGGGCAAGTAAAATGTTTAAGTTACCAGCCTGAGCGGCGACCTGACATTTTAAGTGGGATATAAGAAGCAATAATAAAAACAATGTCAAATTGCCTTCCACATATGCGCACACACGGGAAAGGAGGGAAGAAAACATAATTTATGCTTACCTGATAAATTTATTTCTCTTGTAGTGTATCCAGTCCACGGATCATCCATTACTTATGGAATATATTCTCCTTCCCAACAGGAAGTTGCAAGAGTCCACCCACAGCAAAGCTGCTATATAGCTCCTCCCCTAACTGCCATATTCAGTCATTCGACCGAAAACATGCAGAGAAAGGAAAAAACCATAGGGTGCAGTGGTGACTGTAGTTCAAATGAAAAAATTACCTGCCTTAAAGTGACAGGGCGGGCCGTGGACTGGATACACTACAAGAGAAATAAATTTATCAGGTAAGCATAAATTATGTTTTCTCTTGTTAAGTGTATCCAGTCCACGGATCATCCATTACTTATGGAATACCAATACCAAAGCTAAAGTACACGGATGATGGGAGGGACAAGGCAGGTACTTAAACGGAAGTTACCACTGCCTGTAAGAAACCCTTTCTCCCAAAAATAGCCTCCGAAGAAGCAAGGTATCAAAATTTGTTAAATTTGAAAAAGTATGAAGCGCAGACCAAGACTCCGTCTTGTAAATCTGTTCCACAGAAGCCACATTTAAAAAAGGCCCAAGTGAAAACCACAGCTCTAGTAGAATGAGCTGTAATCCCTTCAGGAGGCTGCTGTCCAGCAGTCTCATAAGCTAAATGAATTATGCTTTTTAACCAAAAGGACAGAGAGGCTGCCGAAGTCTTTTGACCTCTCCTCTGTCCAGAATAGACAACAAACAAGGTGAACGTTTGATGAAAACTGTAGTAGCTTGTAAGTAAAACTTTAAAGCACAAACCACGTCCAATATTGTGTAATAGACGTTCCTTCTTTGAGGAAGGATTAGGATACAAGCATGGAACAACTATCTCTTGAGTGATGTTCTTGTTAGATACCACCTTAGGAAAAAACCCAGGTTGGTACGCAGGACTACCTTATCTGTACGAAGGACCAGATAAGGAGAATCACATTGTAACACAGATAACTTGGAGACTCTACGAGTCGAGGAAATAGCTACCCAAAAGGAACTTTCCAAGATAAAGATTGATATCTATGGAACAAAAAAAGGTTCAAACGGAACTTCTTGAGGAACCTTAAGAACCAGGTTTAAGCTCCATGGTGGAGCAACAGTTTTAAACACAGGCTTGGATCTAACCAAAGCCTGACCAAATGCCTGAACGTCTAGAATACCTGCCAGACGCTTGTGCAAAAAAAATAGACAGAGTAAAAATCTGTCCCTTTTAAGGAATTAGCTGACAACCCATTTCTCCAAAACATCTTGGAGAAAAGATAATATCCTGGGAATCCAGACTTTACTCCATGAATAACCCTTGGATTCATAACAATCAGATATTTACACCATATCTATGTTCAATTTTCCTAGAGACAGGCTTTCATGTCTGTATTAAGGTATCAATGGCTGACTAGGAGAAGCCATGCTTTGATAACATCAAGCGTTCAGTCCCCAGGCAGTCCATCTCAGATTGATTCTATTTAGAAGGTTGAAAGAACCCTGAGGTAGAGGGACCTGTCTCAGAAGCAGAGACCGTGATGGAAAGGATGACATGTCCACCAGATCTGCATACCAGGTCCTGCGTGGCTACGCAGGCGCTGTCAAAAACACCAAAGCCCTCTCCTGCTTGGTCTTGACCTCCGGAGGAAATCCCACTCCCCCGGAAGAAAAGTCTGACGACTTAGAAAATCCACCTCCCAGTTCTCAACACCTGGGATATGGATAGCTGATAGACAAGAGTGAGTCTCTGTCCAGTGAATTATTGTAAGACTTCTAACATCGCTAGGGAACTTGTGTTCCCCATTGATGGCTGATGTAAGCCACAGTCGTGTATATTGTCCGACTGAGTATGATGTACCTCAGAGTTGCTAACTGAGGCCAAGTCTGAAGAGCATGGAATATCACTCCCAGTTCCAGAATATTTATTAGAAGGAGGGTCTCCTCCTAAGTCCACTATCCCTGAGCCTTCAGGGAGTTCCAGACTGCATCCCAACCTAAAAGGCTGGCATCTATTGTAACAATTGTCCCATCTGACCTGCGGAAGGTCATACCCTTGGACAGATGGACCTGATATAGTCACCAGAGAAGAGAATCTCTGGTCTCTTGGTCCAGGTTAAACAGGGGAACAAATCTGTGTAATCCCCGTTCCTCTGACTGAGCATGCATAGTTGCAGTGGTCTGAAGTGTAGACGTGCAAACGGTACTATGTCCCTTGCCGCTACCATTAAGCCGATTTCATTCATGTACTGAGCCACCGAAGGGCGCGGATGGGATGAAAAACACGGCAGAAATTTAGAAACTTTGACAACCTGGACTCCGTCAGGTAAATTTTCATTTCTACAGAATCTATCAGAGTCCCTAGGAGGGAAAACCTTGAGATTGGGGATAGAAAACTCTATCCTTGTTCACTTTCCACCCATGTGATCTCAGAAATGCCAGTACTACGTCCGTATGAGACTTGGCAATTTGGATGTTTGACGCCTGTATCAGGATGTCGTCTAAATAAGGGGCCACTTCTATGCCCCGCGGCCTAAGGACCGCCAAAGCGACCCCAGAACCTCCATAAAGATTATTGGGGCTGTAGATATCCCAAAGGAAAGAGCTACAAACTGGTAATGCCTGACTAGAAAGGCAAACCTGAAAAAACAAAGGTGATCTTTATGCATCCCAATGTGAGGATAAGCATCCTTCAAATCCATTGTAGTCCTCTATTGACTCTCCTGGATCATAGTTAAGATGGTACGAATAGTTTCCATCTGAAATGACGGAATTCTGAGGAATTTGTTTAAGATCTTTAGATCCAAAATAGGTCTGAAGGTTCCCTCACCTTGGGAACCACAAACAGATTTGAGTAAAAACTCTGTCCCTGTTCCTCTCTTGGAACTGGATGGATCTCGTACACAATGTAAGAATGCCTCCTTCTTTATCTGGTTTGCAGATAATTGTGAAAGGCGAAATCTCCCCTTTTTTGGGGGGGGAATCTTTGAAATCCAGAAGATATCTCTGGGATATAAATTCCAATGCCTAGGGATCCTGGGCATCTCTTGCCCACGCCTGGGCGAAGAATGAAAGTCTGCCCCCTATAGGATCCGTTACCGGATAGGGGTCCGTTCCTTCATGCTGCCTTAGAGGTAGCAGCAGGCTCCTTGGCCTGCTTATCTTTGTTCCAGGTCCGATTGTCTCCAGACCGCCTTGGACTGAGCAAAAATTAGACCTTTTTTGGCCCTTGATTTGGACCTATCCTGAGGAAGGGCATGACCTTTTTCTCCAGTGATATAAGCAATAATCTCCTTCAAACCAGGCCCGATAGGGTCTGCCCCTTGAAGGGAAGTTAAATAGTTTATTTATTAAAGTCACGACAGCTGACCATGATATAAGTCATAGCGCTCTGCGCGCCAGTATAGTAAAAAACAGAATTCTTAGCCGTTAGTCTAGTCAAATGAACAAAGGCATCAGAAAACAAAGGAATTGGCTAGCATAAGCTTGCCAAATATATTCATCCAATGGAGTCGCTAACTGTAAAGCCTCATCAAGAGACTCAACCCAGAACGCCGCAGCAGCAGTGACAGAAGCAATGTATGCAAGGGGCTGTAGGATAAAAACCCTGTTGAATAAACATTTTTTATCCATTGGATCTAAAAAGCACAACTGTCCTCGCCAGAGGTAGTGGTACGCTTAGCTAGAGTAGAAACTCTTCTCTCCACCTTAGGAACTGTCTGCCAGAAGTCCCGTGTGGCGGTAAATATTAGAAAACATTCTTCTAAAAAATAGGAGGGGAAGAGAACGGCACACCTGGTCTATCCCATTCCTTATTAAAAAAATTTTTAGCAAACCTCTTTAGGTATTGGAAAAACATCAGTACACACCGGCACTGCATATTATTTATCCAGTCTACACAATTTCTCTGGCCCTGCGATTGTACACATTCATTCAGAGCAGCCAAAGCCTCCCTGAGCGACAAGTGGAGGTTCTCAAGCATAAATTTTAAAAGTAGAAATATCAGAATCAGGTTAAATCATCCTCCCTGAGTCAAAAAAATCACCCACAGACTAAGCATATTGTGAGGTAGTATCATACATGGTTCTTAAAGCGTCTGTATGCTCTGTATCTACCCCCAGAGCTATCTGCTTTCCTTTAATTTCAGGTAGTCTGACTAATACTGCTGCCAGAGTATTATTCACCACCTTTGCCATGTCTTGTAAAATAAACGCTATGGGCGCCCTTGATGTACTTGGCGCCATTTGAGCGCGAGTCCCTGAAGCGGGAGTCGAAGGGTCTGACACGTGGGGAGAGTTAGTCGGCATAACTTTCCCCTCGACAGAATCCCCTGGTAAAATAAACGCTATGGGTGCCCTTGATGTACTTGGCGCCATTTGAGCGTGAGTCCCTAAAGCGGGAGTCAAAAGGTCTAACACGTGGGGAGAGTTAGTCGGCATAACTACCCCCACGACAGAATCCACTGGTGATAATGTTTTTTTAAAAAAAAATGATCTTTATTGTTTAACATGAAATCAGTACATCTGGTACACATTCTAAGATGGGGTTCCACCATGGCTTAAAAACATAATGAACACAGAGCTTCCTCTATGTCAGACATGTTAAAACAGACTAATAATGAGACTAGTAAGCTTGGAAAACACTTTAAATCAAGTTAACAAGCAAATATATAAAACGTTACTGTGCCTTTAACAGAAACAAATTTTGTCAAAATTTGAAAAACAGTGAAAAAAGACAGTAAAACAAACGAAATTTTTACAGTACATGTAATAAGGTAACAGAGCATTGCACCCACTTGCCAATGGATGATTAACCCCTTAATGCAAAAAAAACAGATAAAAAAAAACGACATAGACGTTTTTAAAAACAGACACAACAAAACTGCCACAGCAGAGCTGTGGATTACCTTCCCTATAAACGATTTTGGAAGTCTTTTTAGCCCTTTAGAAATGTCCTGTAGTATTCATGGGACTGCTGAGGGAATCTGGATGATTCATTTTGTAATTTTAACTGCGCAAAAAAAGCGCTAATTAGGCCCCTCCCACTCATATTACAACAGTGGGAAGCTTCAGTTAACTGTTTCTATGCAAAATTTAAGCCAGCCATGTGGAAAAAACTTAGGCCCCAATAAGTTTTATCACCAAACATATGTTAAAAAACGATTAAACATGCCAGCAAACGTTTTAAAACACATTTTTACAAGAGTATGTATCTCTATTAATAAGCCTGATACCAGTCGCTTTAACTGCATTTAAGGCTATACCAACATTACAGTGTTATCACCAATGTACGTTAAAAAACGATTAAACATGCCAGCAAACGTTTTAAAACACATTTTTATAAGAGTATGTATCTCTATTAATAAGCCTGATACCAGTCGCTATCGCTGCATTTAAGGCTTTACTTACATTACTTCGGTATCAGCAGTATTTTCTTGGTCAATTCCATTCCTAGAAAAATATTTTACTGCACATACCTTTTCTGCAGGAAAACCTGCACGCCATTCCCCCTCTGAAGTACCTCACTCCTCAGAATGTGTGAGAATAGCAAATGGATCTTAGTTACGTCTGCTAAGATCATAGAAAAACGCAGGCAGATTCTTCTTCCAAATACTGCCTGAGAAAAACAGCACACTCCGGTGCCATTTAAAAATAACAAACTTTTGATTGAAGAATAAACTAAGTATAAATCACCACAGACTCTCACAACCTCCTATCTATGTTGAGGCTTGCAAGAGAATGACTGAATATGGCAGTTAGGGGAGGAGCTATATAGCAGCTTTGCTGTGGGTGGACTCTTGCAACTTCCTGTTGGGAAGGAGAATATATTCCATAAGTAATGGATGATCCGTGGACTGGATACACTTAACAAGAGAAAGGGGAGGTTCTTTCTGTTAAATGCATTCAAAGACCTCCCCTTATCTCCATGGCTCTTGGTCTCTTCCTTGTCAGTTGCTACTTCCCACCCCTAAGGTTGTCTGCGCGGGAAGACATCCTGCTAGAGCGGTGAGTGTTTCTTCTCTGTGTGTGTATGAATGAAGTATGGGTTAAAGCGACTATATAGTTATGGTTTGCAGCTTGCTCACGTCCTCTGTAGTACTTCAGCGCAATGTACACGAGCAAGCTGCCTACCATAATAAAGAGCAGTGCACAATTTTCCTGGATGCTATTGATGCTCCAAAAACTGACTTAACCAATTGATAGAGAACATACCATCTCCATGCACCCAGTCAAATCTGCTAGCATGGCACTGACAGTCGCGCTAGTAGTTGAAAGGCAGCAAGACAGAAAGGGAAAAAAATATATATATATTTTTAACATGCTCGTTATGTCACTGCCCAGCTAAATGCAGTTCCACTCAAAGCACTATAGGTTGAAGTGTGGTGGCAGCATTAAATATACTTAGTCAATCGTAACCCTACATATGCTGAATTAAAAAAAAAAAAAAACATAACTCAATTATATCTTTTTCTTTCCCCTTAGGGAAAAATAAGTCAAGACTGTACATACAGTATTACAAAGATAATATCCCTGTTATTTTCTACCTGGTGATAGAAAAGTATTTTCTAAAGTTAAAGCCTTTTTATTAATGCTCAAGTCCCAAGTAGTAATCAGCTTGCAAAGCATTCAAATTGGGACCTCTGTCTGAAATGCATGTGAGATTACAATAACACTATTTATATTGCCTTTTTAAATAAAAATACAAATACAAATGTGTCTGCACACCTTACAAAATGATTTTATTAATATTACTTCTTAGGGGTGCAAGCAACCAACCAAATCATTACACAAAATAGAATATTGCCGCACTTCCCCTTCTATATTAGCAAAACATTTTAAATATTGCAAAAAATCACCTAAACTCATATTTTAAAATTGGGATCTTAGTCACACAATGGCCATATTTTGGTTAAGCCAGTCACCAACTTACAAGGTGTCCCAATGTTGACTGGTAGTGATGTCGCGAACATAAAAATTTGGGTTCGCGAACAGGGAACGCGAACTTCCGCAAAAGTTTGCGAACAGGCTAACCGGGCGAACCGCCATTGACTTAAATAGGCAGGCGAATTTTAAAACCCACAGGGACTCTTTCTGGCCACAATAGTGATGGAAAAGTTGTTTCAAGGGGACTAACACCTGGACTGTGGCATGCCGGAGGGGGATCCATGGCAAAACTCCCATGGAAAATAACATAGTTGATGCAGAGTCTGGTTTTAATCCATAAAGGGCATAAATCACCTAACATTCCTAAATTGTTTGGAATAACGTGCTTTAAAACATCAGGTATGATGTTGTATCGATCAGGTAGTGTAAGGGTTACGCCCGCTTCACAGTGACAGACCAAACTCCCCGTTTAACGCACCGCAAACAACCGCAAACAGTCCATTTGCACACCTGCAAACTCCCCATTTGCACAAGGTTGGATACCAAGCTAGCCATGTCCCGTTCCTTGTCCTCACTGTCATTGAAGGTCTCTTCCTCCACCCAGCCACGTACAACACCAAGGGTCCCCGAAAGGTGACAACAAGCCCCCTGGGACGCCTGCTGTGTATGGTCTTCCACCTCCTCAAAGCCACCTTCCTCCTCTGACTCCTCTTCTTCAGACTCCTCTCTCTGCGTTGCCTCTCTCTGCGTTATAATAAGGTGTGTTAAGTAGTACTATTCCTATCAGTTTAATCCCTGTTACGTCCCCTATCAGGGGACGTGTATATGGCATCGATTTTAGGAACCGGGAGATGGAAAAAGATGCTTGGTCGGTCCTCCTACTTCAATGCTGCCTGACTGAGACATATTGCTGTTATCTACATCCTCTGGCAATAATGGTTGCGCATCACTCATTTCTTCCAACTGATGTGTAAATAACTCCTCTGACAGATCAAGTGAAGCAGCTGTGGTGCTAGTGTTGGTGGTGGCCGCAGGCAGGCGAGAGGTAACTTGATTGGTGCCCGAAGCTAAGCTGGAGGAGGATGGTGCGTCAAGGTTCCGAGCGGAAGCTGTAGAAGATTGGGTGTCCTGTGTTAGCCAGTCAACTATGTCCTCAGAACTTTTCGAGTTCAGGGTACGTGGCATCTGAACACTGGGCATTATTCTGGGGCCAAAGGGAATAACAGCACCACAAACACGACGACCCCTGGCGGGTGGCCTGCCTCTGCCTGTCATTTTTTTTCGATTAGTGGTACTATGCGTGCAAGCTACTGTGACAACAGATATGAGTGGCACTGTGCACTGGCAGAAGTTGGCAGAGTAGACGCTGTAGGCCTGACACACCACCAAATGCGATCAAATTAAAAAAAAAACGTTAAATTTTTCACAATTTTAGGTTTCTCACTGAAATCATTTACAAACAGCTTGTGCAATTATGGCACAAATGGTTGTAAATGCTTCTCTGGGATCCCCTTTGTTCAGAAAAAGCAGACATATATGGCTTTGGCATTGCTTTTTGGTAATTAGAAGGCCGCTAAATGCCGCTGTGCACCAGACGTGTATTATGCCCAGCAGTGCAGGGTTTAATTAGGGAGCTTGTATGGTTAATTTTAGCTTTAGTGTAGTGTAGTAGACAACCCAAAGTATTGATCTAGGCCCATTTTAGTATATTTCATGCCACCATTTCACCGCCAAATGCGATCAAATTAAAAAAAAAAAAAAAAAACGTTAAATTTTTCACAATTTTAGGTTTCTCACTGAAATTATTTACAAACAGCTTGTGAAATGATGGCACAAATGGTTGTAAATGCTTCTCTGGGATCCCCTTTGTTCAGAAATAGCAGACATATATGACTTTGGAGTTGCTTTCTGGTAATTAGAAGGCCGCTAAATGCTGCTGCGCATCACACGTGTATTATGGTTAGCAGTGAAGGGGTTAATTAGGTAGTTTGTAGGGAGCTTGCAGGGTTAATTTTAGCTTTAGTGTAGGGATCAGCCTCCCACCTGACACATCAGACCCCCTGATCCCTCCCAAAAAGCTCCCTTCCCTCCCCCACCCCACAATTGTCCCCGCCATCTTAAGTACTGGCAGAAAGTCTGCCAGTACTAAAATAAAAGTTTTTTTTAATTATTTTTTTTAGCATATTTACATGTGCTGTGGTGTAGCATCCCCCCTTAGCCCCCAACCTTCCTGATCCCCCCCAAAACAGCTCTCTATCCCTCCCCATCTGCCTTATTGGGGGCCATCTTGGGTACTGGCAGCTGTCTGCCAGTACCCAGTTTGCAAAAATAAGTGCTTTTTTTTGTTTGTTTATTTTTTTTCTGTAGTGTAGCTAACCCCCTCACAGACAAACCCCACCACCTCACTGATCGTTTTTTTTTATTTATTTTTTTACTTTTTAGACATTTTTTTAAAAAAAATTATTAAAGAATTTTCTGTAGTGTAGCGGATCCCACCCGCTCCCTCCCCGTGCACACGCCCGCCCTCCCGTGCACGTGCGCGGCCCCGGCCATCCCCGCCCCCCTCCACATGAGAAACTGACTGCTATTATTTCACAGTCAAAAAACATAATTTATGCTTACCTGATAAATTCCTTTCTTCTGTAGTGTGATCAGTCCACGGGTCATCATTACTTCTGGGATATTACTCCTCCCCAACAGGAAGTGCAAGAGGATTCACCCAGCAGAGCTGCATATAGCTCCTCCCCTCTACGTCACTCCCAGTCATTCGACCAAGGACCAACGAGAAAGGAAAAGCCAAGGGTGAAGTGGTGACTGGAGTATAAATTAAAAAATATTTACCTGCCTTAAAAACAGGGCGGGCCGTGGACTGATCACACTACAGAAGAAAGGAATTTATCAGGTAAGCATAAATTATGTTTTCTTCTGTTAAGTGTGATCAGTCCACGGGTCATCATTACTTCTGGGATACCAATACCAAAGCAAAAGTACACGGATGACGGGAGGGATAGGCAGGCTCTTTATACAGAAGGAACCACTGCCTGAAGAACCTTTCTCCCAAAAATAGCCTCCGATGAAGCAAAAGTGTAAAATTTGTAAAATTTGGAAAAAGTATGAAGCGAAGACCAAGTTGCAGCCTTGCAAATCTGTTCAATAGAGGCCTCATTCTTGAAGGCCCAAGAGGAAGCCACAGCTCTAGTAGAATGAGCTGTAATTCTTTCAGGAGGCTGCTGTCCAGCAGTCTCATAAGCTAAACGAATTATGCTACGAAGCCAAAAAGAAAGAGAGGTAGCGGAAGCTTTTTGACCTCTCCTCTGCCCAGAGTAAATGACAAACAGAGAAGACGTTTGTCGAAATTCCTTAGTTGCCTGTAAGTAAAATTTTAGAGCACGGACTACATCCAGGTTGTGCAGTAGACGTTCCTTCTTTGAAGAAGGATTTGGGCATAAAGAAGGAACAACAATCTCTTGATTGATATTCCTGTTAGTAACTACCTTAGGTAAGAACCCAGGTTTAGTACGCAGGACTACCTTATCCGAATGAAAAATCAAATAAGGAGAATCACAATGTAAGGCTGATAATTCAGAGACTCTTCGAGCCGAGGAAATAGCCATTAAAAATAGAACTTTCCAAGATAACAACTTTATATCAATGGAATGAAGGGGTTCAAACGGAACGCCCTGTAAAACATTAAGAACAAGGTTTAAACTCCATGGTGGAGCAACAGTTTTAAACACAGGCTTAATTCTGGCCAAAGCCTGACAAAAAGCCTGGACGTCAGGAACTTCTGACAGACGTTTGTGTAACAGAATG
Source organism: Bombina bombina (assembly GCF_027579735.1). Taxonomy (NCBI): domain Eukaryota; kingdom Metazoa; phylum Chordata; class Amphibia; order Anura; family Bombinatoridae; genus Bombina; species Bombina bombina. The sequence goes on along the minus strand of NC_069505.1, from coordinate 486,904,118 downwards.
GACAGAGCTGAGATCTGTCCCTTTAATGAACTAGCAGATAAACCCTTTTCTAAACCTTCTTGTAGAAAAGACAATATCCTAGGAATCCTAACCTTACTCCAAGAGTAACCTTTGGATTCACACCAATATAGGTATTTACGCCATATCTTATGGTAAATCTTTCTGGTAACAGGTTTCCTAGCCTGTATTAAGGTATCAATAACTGACTCAGAAAATCCACGTCTTGATAAAATCAAGCGTTCAATTTCCAAGCAGTCAGCTTCAGAGAAGTTAGATTTTGATGTTTGAAGGGACCCTGTATCAGAAGGTCCTGTTTCAGAGGTAGAGACCAAGGTGGACAGGATGACATGTCCACCAGGTCTGCATACCAAGTCCTGCATGGCCACGCAGGTGCTATTAGAATCACTGATGCTCTCTCTTGTTTGATTCTGGCAATCAATCGAGGAAGCAACGGGAAGGGTGGAAACACGTAAGCCATCCTGAAGTCCCAAGGTGCTGTCAGAGCATCTATCAGGACTGCTCCTGGATCCCTGGATCTGGACCCGTAACGAGGAAGCTTGGCGTTCTGTCGAGACGCCATGAGATCTATCTCTGGTTTGCCCCAACGTCGAAGTATTTGGGCAAAGACCTCCGGATGAAGTTCCCACTCCCCCGGATGAAAAGTCTGACGACTTAAGAAATCTGCCTCCCAGTTCTCCACTCCCGGGATGTGGATTGCTGACAGGTGGCAAGAGTGAGACTCTGCCCAGCAAATTATCTTTGATACTTCCATCATAGCTAGGGAGCTTCTTGTCCCTCCCTGATGGTTGATGTAAGCTACAGTCGTGATGTTGTCCGACTGAAACCTGATGAACCCCCGAGTTGTCAACTGGGGCCAAGCCAGGAGGGCATTGAGAACTGCTCTCAATTCCAGAATGTTTATTGGCAGGAGACTCTCCTCCTGACTCCATTGTCCCTGAGCCTTCAGAGAATTCCAGACGGCACCCCAACCTAGAAGGCTGGCGTCTGTTGTTACAATTGTCCAGTCTGGTCTGCTGAATGGCATCCCCCTGGACAGATGTGGCCGAGAAAGCCACCATAGAAGAGAATTTCTGGTCTCTTGATCCAGATTCAGAGAAGGGGATAAGTCTGAGTAATCCCCATTCCACTGACTTAGCATGCACAGTTGCAGTGGTCTGAGGTGTAAGCGTGCAAAGGGTACTATGTCCATTGCCGCTACCATTAAGCCGATTACCTCCATGCATTGAGCCACTGACGGGTGTTGAATGGAATGAAGGGTGCGGCAAGCACTTTGAAGTCTTGTTAGCCTGTCCTCTGTCAGGTAAATCTTCATTTCTACAGAATCTATAAGAGTCCCCAGGAAGGGAACTCTTGTGAGTGGAACGAGTGAACTTTTCTTTTCGTTCACCTTCCATCCATGTGACCTTAGAAATGCCAGCACTAACTCTGAATGAGACTTGGCAGTTTGAAAGCTTGAAGCTTGTATCAGAATGTCGTCTAGGTATGGAGCTACCGAGATTCTTCTATTGGGCTCCACTTTGGCATTGCAACAAATGACACAGGTATCATCATCTGAATCAGACATGTTTAACACACTTCACCATAGTCCTCTCACACATCCTATCTAGTCGTTGGGTGCAAGAGAATGACTGGGAGTGACGTAGAGGGGAGGAGCTATATGCAGCTCTGCTGGGTGAATCCTCTTGCACTTCCTGTTGGGGAGGAGTAATATCCCAGAAGTAATGATGACCCGTGGACTGATCACACTTAACAGAAGAAAAGTGTTGTTTTTTTAAATGTACACTACTGTTACACCAGATATGAGTGGTGGCACTGGGCAAGTGGGCACAGTATACGCTGTGAGCCTGACACACACGCTGGCAGGCAGGCAACTGCAATTAGATTACACAGGGGAAAAAAAAGCAGACTGATGTTCTTCAGGACTGTAGTGGACACTGAATACACTAGCCTAGCTATCGATTTTAAATCAGCAGCAGCTACACTGTCCCTCCTCTCACTAAGAATGCAGCTTCCGAATGAATCTAAAATGGATGCTGTCCAGGAGGTGGGAGGGTCTGGGAGGGAGGGTCTGCTGCTGATTGGCTGTAATGTGTCTTCTGTGAGGTACAGGATCAAAGTTTACTCAATGACGACGAATAGGGGGCGGATGCCGGCGAACTATTCGCGACATCACTATTGACTGGTCCTAACACTGCAATGTGATGCCTTTCTGGGCTATAACATTCCTGCTTCAACTATGCATCTAAGAATGAGCCTCTCTGGCTTTATACACACTTCCAATGCACTATAATGAGAGCACCTGCGACTAAAGTTTCTTGCGGGCTGGTAAGTTTTGTGATTTACTCGCCCGATGGGCAAGGGGAGTTTTTGGGTATTCATAGGCCTTGCCCTATCTGAATCATGACTAGACTGTCCCTTTAAATTACAAGGAAAAAAGGCAAAAGCAAATGATGAAAGCGCTTCATGAACTATTAAAAACTATTATGCTTGCACATGAGTGTAACAATGTTTAATTATGTAGGCATGTATCAATATTTCTTTATGTGTATGTGTTTAATTATGCATATTTCTTAAAGTGAATGTAAATTTTAATGAATGAGTGTCCGGTTTTTAAAAATACTATAAAAAACAGTGCACTTTCATTCAATCAACTTTATATTGCAGCGTTTTTTTTAAAATGCCTTTTTTTACCCAGACCGGCAATCCTCCGCCCGTTTCTACTGCTGTACTCTATGATGAAACCGACTTCCTCCAATCGGTGCATGGCCTTACGAGCTGGACGCTCCGGCGTGCACGCCATGATTGGAGGAATCCAGTTTCGTCATTGCCGAGGCAAGTACAGCATGAGAAGCGGGCAGGGGAATCGCCAGTCTGGGTTTCCTAAAGAAAAAGGTATTTTAAAAAAATGAAAGTGCCTCTGTTTTTAATAGTATTTTTAAAAACCAGGCACTCATTCATTCAACTGTACATTCGCTTTAATGTTTCACCTATTTATACTAGAATATAATTCAGTGAGAGCATACGGATATGGGTATTTATGGGTGTGCACATGGGTATTTATTTACATATCCAGTGTGTGTGTGTGTGTGTGTGTACACGTGTATTTGTGTGCATATTAAACAGCAGGGATGTGGTTCTTTATTTAGTGTGTACAATTATGGGACAGAAAGTCAAAATTAAAAACTTTCATGATTCAGATAGAGCATGAGATATAACCACTTAACGACCGCCACGTACGCCGTTGGTCGTTAAAGGATTGTGTGCCTATAATAGCTCGAGCAAGACCATGCTATAAGACCCTCCCCTCTGTAAGGCTTGCTAAAATAGCGCTATTAAAAGTGGCACCCCTATAGAAAGAGCAGTGACGTACAGGGTACGTCGCTTGTCATTAAGGGGTTAAAATAACTTTCAAATGCACTTGTATTTTCAAATTTGTTTCATTTTATTGGAATCTTTTATTGAAAAGCATAGCTAGATAGGGCTCAGGAGTGGGCGACTGGTAGCTACACATATATGCCTCTTTTCATTGGCTCATCTGATGTGTTAAGCTAGCTCCCAGTAACGCATTACTGTTCTGTCAACAAATAAAAAACACCAAGAGAATGAAGCAAATGTCATAACAGAAGAAAACTGGAAAGCGGTTTGAAATTTTATGCTCTACAGAAAGATAAAATAAAAAAAAATTGAGTGTCATGTTCCTTTAACACAATAAGTCTGCAGCTGCCCAGGGGGAGTTGGCAGACAGTCGCTCTCCGTGCACAGCTAAATGCGGGCGGCACACTCACTCTCTGCTCCCAGACGCTAGATCAGGTTAGTAAATGCTTTTTTTTTTCCTCTTTGCCAGTTATTCCAGATAAACCAGTTTTTTTTTTTTATTTGGCTGCGGATCCCGCCCTACAGTAACTGAAGCCCCATCTGTTTTTCATCACAAAACCCACACTGGACTTTTTCTCCGCTTGCGGTGCAACAGTGTATTCCATCTGATGTGTCTGCACGAGCAAGTATTACTTATGCACCAACCACTACAATATTTAAAGGGACAGTCTACTCCAGAATTTGTATTGTTAAAAAAGAGATAATCCCTTTATTTGCCATTCCCAAGTTTTGCATAACCAACACTGTTATATTAATATACTTTTTAGCTCTGTGATTTACTTGCATCTAAGCCTCTGCAGACTGCCCCCTTTTCTAAGTTCTTAAGCCACACATACATTTTAGCCAATTAGTGATGACTCTTAAATAACGCCACGTGCATGAGCACAATGTTATCTATATGGTACACATGAACTAACGCCCTCTGGCTGTGCAAAACTGTCAAAATGCCCTGAAAATTTGATGATAAAAGTAAATTGGAAAGTTGTTTAAAATGACATGCCCTCTCTGAATCATGAAAGTAAAATTTTGACTAAACCATCCCTTTAACAGAATGTATGTCTCCTCATGCATAGTCACAATTTACGCACCTTCTGAGGGGCGTGTCTAATTGCAGTGATGCATGCTGGGTCCACCAGAGGTTTGGGCCTCTTAGCCGACTCCTCGATCAGGCTCTGCCATTGCCGAGGGAGCCCGGTGAATTTCTGCTCTTGCTCATCAAATCCAGTGTGTACCCGGTGCTCAAAATTTGACGGGGCAGAGATCTCAACGCGTTTCTTTTTCTTTGCAAACATGGCTGTTAGCGCACCTGGACAGAGAAAGGTACAATAAGGTTAATGATCATAAACAGTCACAAAACATAGAATACAAAAACAAATACAATACATTTGATGATTTTCCTCATGCTCCCTGAATTGTGCTCAAAATGACAACTGTTTCAACTAATAGATGTGCAAAAATGAATTATTTGTTAGGCAGAATAAATAACAAAGCTGAAATATTTAGGTTGGCATTTGTTCATTACTGGAACAAGCAAAATAAATGAATACACCATTCATTCACTTTCTTTTTCTATTAGACAGAATGAATAAATGAACTAAACATATTCACATCCCTCCCCAACATCTTCCAGACACTTTATGGGAAGGGGAAGTTGGGGAACTTGTTGACAACGGGTGTCCTGGCAGATCAGCCAACTTCTCAGATTAGCCAATTCTGTCACTTCTGGTGACGTAGTAACAGCTGTCTAACTGCAAATCCCCTCACTGCATTCCTCATCTTCAATATCTTTTTTGCCTCCTGGGGGGTTCAAGGGGGGCAAAGCCTCCCTTATAAACCTCATTCCCTAAGGTTTACTTGGGGTGGAAGCCAGAGTATCGGCGGGGCGCCCCCCTTGAACACCCCAGAGGCAAAAAAATTTAGTGAAGATGGGGGCATTACAGTGCATCGTATATATGTGTGGTTAGCAAGCAGTTCTGTTTAAGAGATTAGCTTCTGCGGTGGAGCGCATGTGCAGTGATTTGATCATACTTGGCTGATCTAACAGACTTGCAGCAATTGGAATGCGATGATGCGCTGGACAATGCGGTGACACGGTGGAGCGCATGCGTAGTGAAGGACTTTGCGGTCACACAGCTGATTCCATGTCACCAGAAGTGACGGAATTGGCTGTGTCAGAACACTGGCGTTGCTGTGACAGGAGTGTCAGGTTGCAATGGGTTATGGGTGAAACTATGCACTATGTGGGTATGTCATGGGTGAGATATGGCTTGTCCTGGATGGATCTTGGACAGTACCTAAAAAATGGGGTGCTGAGAAGTTGCGGACCGGAAGCAGACCACACCTCCCAAATCCTGACAATGCTGCGGGATCCAAGAAGGTTGGGAGGTCTGGTCTGTATTCATTAGGTTTATTATGATAATGAACCAACGACAGCCTCTTGCTGCTTTCCAGTGTGTGGGGCTACTTGAATATATACTATCATAATTGATAAGTTGCAAAGCATGTTAGGATGGCTATTCCATGCTTCTCGTCTTGATTTATTTGTAAAGCAATGCCAAATTCCATAGCACTAGAAACAGGAGCAGTGGTACATGAGAAAAAAATAAAATAATAATTGAATATCGATACATATATAAAACTAGACAAATTCAAACTGGAGGAAAAGAAACCTGCTCCAAACAGTTTACAATCTAAATCAGTGGTTTCCAAAGTGGGCAGTACTTCCCCCTGGGGGGCGGTGGAATTACTGGTGTGGGGCACTAATAGGCATAGGAGGTGGAAGGGGGGTACTGGGATTATCATAGAGAAAGGAATAGGAAAGGAATGGAAGAGGGTGCTAAAGGCCCCTCCAAGTAGAATTAGGGTAATTTGTTGTGCTTTATCCTAGATGTGCAAAGTAAAACTACTTTCTAGCTTTGTATTTGACGTTTTACTGCTCTTTGCCAAGGCTTCGTAAAGGATTTTTCTTCTATGATAGTTCAGGTTTATCAGCAACTAACACTTTCTCCAACTATGATAAATTGCAGACATTTGTAAAGTAGGTTTCCATTATTTTTGCCAGCGCTGTACATTAGCACAGATTATTAACAGTTTAGAATTGTTGTGTAGTAGCAGGAAACACAGCAAAGGCCTGTTGTGCTTGTCTGAATAGCCTTGTACAACCAGCTAAGCTTTGTAAGTCTTCTGTCATTAGAAATAATCTGGTGTTGAACTACATAACACTTTGATAAACAGAATACACTTTCTATAAAGTTAATTAATTGGTGCAGTAGTACCCCTATGGCCCAAGCAAAGAAATCAACTCCAGGTCTCCGACTATGGCGATTTAAGACTCCTGCTAAGTGACATAAAACCAGAAAATGGGAAACTGGTATCACTTTATCAAGCCCACCCATCAGATTAACAGTTTTTGAACAGTAAAAGTGATGGTAAACTCAAAACCGGTGTTTTATGCCATTAGATGTAAATCTAAAAATTTATATTAATTTCATTGATGGAAACACAATTTGAAAAATTAAATTTAGTTATTTAGATCAAACCTCTACTTTAGTACTGCACGCTCCAGCAGCCCTGCCACTAAGACCTTTTTTTCCCCATCTTCTGACGTTTTCTCGTTCTCCAATAAGAAGCATGGCATTTTGGCATGTTTAAATGTGAAAAAAAGCGGATCTTTTGCAGCGTGTCATGCATAATTAGAGAGCGGGTGGGACCGCTATCTAAATCGCGGAGCAAATACAAGTAAGTAGAAGGGGGCAGAGCATAAGAATGCCAGTATAGAATAGTAAGTGTTTACATTTATAAACAATAAGATTATGTATTAACATAAAAAGTTAGCGACTAACACAAACATATTGACAGAATACGTTGTCATAAATTGTAAAAATTACCATCACTTTAAGTAGTTAATAAATGTGGTTTATAAGACTCTTGAACAGCGATTATCAACTTTAAAAAAGTTTGTATCAAAAGATAAAGATAATTCAATTTGAATTAAAAAAAAAAGTAAAATTTTAATATATTTAATTGTTACTCCTTTAGACTGAATATTATTTTTATGGGTTGTAAGGAGGGTGCCAATGGTGAGTTTATAGAACCAAGCTTTTAAAGGGGACAGTGACCTGCAAAAATTTGGGAACCACTGTTCTATAGCAATGCAAGAGAAATGTCTTGTAATTAAAGGGTCAGTCTACTTGATTTTTTTTATAGTTTAAAAATATATTTAAAGGGACACTGAACCCAAATTTTTTCTTTCATAATTCAGATAGAGCATGCAATTTTACCAACTTTCTAATTTAATCCTAATATCAATGTTTCTTCGTTCTCTTGCTATCTTTATTTGAAAAATAAGGCATCTAAGCCTCTTAGTTCAGAACTCTGGACAGCAGTTTATGATTGGTGGATGAATTTATCCACCAATCAGCAAGGACAACCTAGGTTATTCACCAAAAATGGGCCGGCATCTAATCTTACATTCTTGCATTTCAAATAAAGATACCAAGAGAATAAAGAAAATTTGATAATAGGAGTAAATTAGAAAGTGGCTTAAAATTTCATCCTCTATCTGAATCACGAAAGAAAAAATTTGGGTTCAGTGTCCCTTTAACACCTTTACTGCCCATTCCCCAGCTTTGCACATCCAACATTTTTATATTAATATCCTTTATAACCTCTTAATCTCTGCCTGTTTTTAAGCCCCTGCAGGCTGCCTTTATCTCAGTGTATTTTATTAGCTTTTCACAGCCAGAGAGTGCTATTTCATGTGTGCCATATGTGCTCACTCCTGTGGAGTGACGCATGAGTCAGCACTGATTGCCTAAAATGCAAGTTTGTAAATAACACTGAGATAAGGGGGCAGACTACAGAGGCTTAGACACAAGGTAATCACAGAGGTACAAAGTGTATTAATATAACAGTGTTAATTATGCAAAGCTGGGGAATGGGTAATAAAGGGATTATCTATATTTTTAAACATAAGTGATTTTCAAGTAGATTGTCGCTTTAAAAGATGTTTACTGTGTTCTCCACAGAAAATCTTTCTAGCTGGTGTGGGCTGTGTAATACTTTCTAATATTATAAAAAAATGTCTGCTTGCCAAAGTACTAAATGAATTGCATTATTTAACACACATTTATTTAAAGAGACAGTTAACCCTAAAATTTTCTCCCCTTTAATTTGTTCCCAATGATTCATTTTACCTGCTGAATTGTATTACATTGTTTACAAAAAGCTCATTTACCTTTATATCAGCAATTGAAATAGCTGAACTTGCTTGTGGTATCCCTACCTATTATTATTATCATTTATTTGTAAAGCGCTGCCAAATTCCGTACTTATACTGCAAGTTTCTATACTTAAAGGGACACTGAACCCAATTTTTTTTTCTTTCGTAATTTAGATAGAGCAGGAAATTTTAAACAACTTTCTAATTTACTCCTATTATCAATTTTTCTTCGTTCTCTTGCTATCTTTATTTGAAAAAGAAGGCATCTAGACATTTTTTTGGTTCAGTACTCTGGACAGCAGTTTTTGATTGGTGGATGAATTTATCCACCAATCTGCAAGGACAACCTAGGTTGTTCACCAAGAATGGGCCGGCATCTAAACTTACATTCTTGCATTTCAAATAAAGATACCAAGAGAATGAAGAAAAATTGATAATTGGAGTAAATTAGAAAGTTGCTTAAAATGTCATGCTCTATCTGAATCACGAAAGAAAAAATTTGGGTACAGTGTCCCTTTAAAGCACCAGTAAATACAGTAGATTTGCATAATCAACACGTGCATGATAACAAGACAATGCAATAGCACTTAGGGGTCGATTTATCAACGGCTTTGCCAGCCTTCGCCCCCCTACTGTCAATCAAAATTGCATTCTTGTGCAATGCTGAATTCCGGCAGCGGAATTCAGCCCCCCAGAGGAGAGCTACAGCGGAGCGTATGTACGCCCTTGTCCGCCGTAGCTTGATAAATCAACCCCTATGTCTGATCTTCAAATAAGTAGATTTTTTTCTGACAAATTTCAGTTATGTCTTTTTCCACTCCCACTGCATCATGTGACAGCCATCAGCCAATCACAAATGCATATATGTATATTCTGTGAATTCTTGCGCATGCTCAGTAGTTGCTGGTAACTCAAAAAGTGTAAATATAAAAAGACTGTGCACTTCTAGTTGATGGAAGTAAATAGGAAAGTTGTTTAAAATTGCTGCTATATCTTATTCATGAAAGTTTAATTTTGACCTTAGTGTCCCTTTAAAGGGACAGTCTACTTCAGAATTGTTATTGCTTTTACCCATTCCCCACAGTTTTGCATAACAAACACTGTTATATTAATATACCCTTTAGCTCTGTGATTACCTTGTATCTAAGCCTCTGCAGATTGCCCCTAAAAGTTTTTTTGACAGACTTGCATTTTAGCCAATCAGTGCTGACTCATAAATATCTCCACGGGAGTGAGCACAATGTTATCTATATGGCCCACATGAACTAGCGCTGTCTAACTGTGAAAAACACACGTATACATATTACTGCTGGGTCCTGTTTATGTAATCTGACTTCATCTCCAGGGAAGGGGGAGTCTTCTTGTTTTTACAGCACCTTTCACTTTGTGTCTCATCCTAACCTTTTCAACAGTGCTAAACTGGAAGGTTATAAGTAAGTTTTTAAAAGGTTTTATACTGGATTTTTAAATCAGTATCTCTACATATTCTTCTTTATAGTACTATTACATGCAGTTATATGAAAATTGGTGTATTTTGTCCCTTCAAGTACAGGCTATACAAACGCTGTGTAAACATAGCCAGCAGAAGAAATTACACTGCCAGTGGGAGGTAGGCGAGATAAGTAATAAAAATGTTCATTTCCAAATGTTCTCTCTAAGTATTGAGATTTGATATACAAAGAGAAGCATTTGTGTGCAGAGAAAGTGATAACATAAGGAGATTTGCAAGCTCAGCCCATTTTGATGGGTTGTGGTGTCAAAGAACAAAACTAGGAGAACACTCACTAAACTTATTCAAACGTTACCTTCTTACCTAACAAAACTGCACCCTTCCTTACAGACAAGGATGCAGCAATCAGCCTGTGGTCTTAGAGTCTGTGCTTCCTGCCCCCGGTGGTCACATGTAATCACTTGATGCATCCTGCTGACTTTACCTTTATCTACTAAATGGGTCTTTCATCTCACTGAGGAAAAACAAAACAGCAATTCACCCGCTAGTCTCCCACGGTCACCACTCTAATCTTTAATTGGTTTTCCTGCCATGGTTCTTGTCGCCTTATTAGCTTTCAAATTCCTGTAATGTTATCAGTGAACAGTAAAACAACTTTGCAATCTGCTTTAAAGTGATGATAAATCCTAGCAATTCAAAAACGTCAGGATTTAGTCTGAGAATAACAGGTAGATGTATTTGTTAAAGTTTCATTAGTTGTTTAAATATTGACAAAATAAGTGTAAAGTTTTAGTGTCTATAAAACAATGGGAGCTGCCATGTTGTAACTTAGGTTACCTTCTCTGCTGTGGCCAATTAGGGACAGTTATAAATAGGTCACTAGAGTGTGCAGCCAATGTCTGTGTGGGATATAACAGTGTTCTGCACTTCCATTTCTCACAGGAACTAAAAAGCTCACAATTTCAGAATGTAATTACAGGAAAAGGGGACAAAATAAATGATGAAAGTATATTGCAGAGTATATATATACACACACACATTTACAGATACTTCTATATTTCCATCTCTAAGTGTTTAAAGTCCCTTTAATGAATCATGAAAGCTTTATGCTTGTTATGCTATCGCTTTGTGTAAAAAGGTGCTTCTTCCTACAGTCCCTAGAAAGGCTAAAATGCAAATTCTATAACTAAAGTTTTTCAAATGTTGCAAATTGTCTAAACCAATGGCCATGATTTTATGTCGTCAGGGGTTCGTTTTCGTTCTCTCTCCTTCCCTGCTATTTACAACTCTGTACCAGAACTATCTAATAAGTCAAACTTATGGGATCACTGGTTTTTATTACGTACATCTGGGGAAACAGATACAAGGTCTGCATTCTGCTCTTCTCAGGAGAGCGATTTTTATGAGGCAGAGATGTTAACAGAATGACAGAAACCAATGTCCCTAGGAAGACAACAACCTGAGGTCGATCGGAGGTGACATATCTTAAAGGGACATGAAACCCAATATTTATCTTTCATGATTCAGATAGCATTTTTTAACAACTTTCTAATTTACTTCTATTATCACATTTTTTTCGTTTTCTTTGTATCTTTTGTTGAAAAGCAGGGACTTATGCTTATGCTTTTCGCCTTTGTCTAATATTTGAACTACGGTACTGAAGAGACTGGTTAAAATAACAGTATGTTTTGTCGATTGATTTTTGCTGAATTGTGTTTTGTGATTTTTGGTCTGTGTTTTCCCCTAGGATTTCCCATATAATAATCTTAAAGTGACAGCAGCAGAGATAGTTTAGTGTGGGTGGCATTAACCCTGTAAGTCACACCAGCTATTTGAATGGCAGCCTTTTAAAAAACGTATGTTACAAATTAGTTTTTTTTGGCCTGTCTAAAAAACCCCAACATGGAACAAGTACATTTTTAAGCATTTAATGTCCTTTTAAAGGGACTACAATCAACTTGCTACCATAAAAAAAAAAAAAACTTTCATGATTTATTTTACCATATAAATGGATTTTCTCATTCTCATAGCTTGAATTGCACCTGCTGACTTCTCAAGGCTAACCCATCTATCCCTAATTGGCCTTATTAGAAAACAACTGCAAACAACACACTTTATACTAACATTATGACTTGTGGCTAGCCTTGTTCTCTGCAGACTAAAGCCTGGATTGTGCTCCTTCAAATAATGCAAATGGTGGGTGGAGTTAAAGTAAATGTAAATTTTTGAATAATTATTATTCCCTATCAATTCCCAATCAAAAGATCAGTTAAACCGCCGTTTAAAAAAAAAAAAAAATATCATATTTTATATCTCAACTTAGCTCCGTTTTCCTTTCCAACTCCTCCCATCCAGTTCTTCCTGTATTTCGCCCGCATTACGTATAGAGCGGTCCAGCCCGCTCTATTACGTGATTGATAAGCGCGTTCACGAGGAGTACTTCATTTGTGCATGCGTTTAACATTGTCTGGCTAATATGCGCATGTGTTCAATAATGCAATGATGCAAATGTGCGCTGAAATATTATGCGCGTGCGTGACTCGTGGAATTAGTCATCAGTTTGGGAACACATGTGCATTAACATATTGTGACGTTTCAGAAAAGGGGCTGAATGCCTCAGGAGGGAAAAACATAATTTATGCTTACCTGATAAATTTATTTCTCTTGTGATGTATCGAGTCCATGGATTCATCCTTACTTGTGGGATATTCTCCTCCCCTACAGGAAGTGGCAGAGAGAGCACCCACAGCAGAGCTGCCTATATAGCTCCCCCTTAGCTCCACCCCCCAGTCATTCGACCGAAGGCTAGGAAGAAAAAGGAGAAACTATAGGGTGCAGTGGTGACTGAAAGTTTAAAAATAAAAATATACATGCCTGTCTTAATAAACAGGGCGGGCCGTGGACTCGATACATCACAAGAGAAATAAATTTATCAGGTAAGCATAAATTATGTTTTCTCTTGTAAGATGTATCGAGTCCACGGATTCATCCTTACTTGTGGGATACCAATACCAAAGCTTTAGGACACGGATGAAGGGAGGGACAAGACAGGGACCTTAAATGGAAGGCACCACTGCTTGTAGAACCTTTCTCCCAAAAATAGCCTCCGAAGAAGCAAAAGTATCGAATTTGTAAAATTTGGAAAAAGTATGAAACGAAGACCAAGTCGCCGCCTTACAAATCTGTTCAACAGAAGCCTCATTTTTAAAAGCCATGTGGAAGCCACAGCTCTAGTAGAATGAGCAGTAATTCTTTCAGGAGACTGTTGGCCAGCAGTCTCATAAGCCAAACGGATGATGCTTTTCAGCCAAAAGGAAAGAGAGGTAGCCGTAGCCTTCTGACCTCTCCGCTTACAAGAATAAACAACAAACAATGAAGATGTTTGACAGAAATCTTTAGTTGCTTGTAAGTAGAACTTTGTTGCACAATCTTGATGTGGTTCGTTCTTTAGACGTTCCTTCCTTGAAGAAGGATTAGGACACAGTGAAGGAACAACAACAATCTCTTGATTGATATTCTTATAAGAAACAACCTTAGGAAGAAACCCAGGTTTGGTACGCAAAACCACCTTATCTGCATGGAAAATAAGATAAGGGGAATCACACTGTAAAGCATATAGCTCAGAAACTCTTCGAGCCGAAGAGATAGCTACTAAAAACAAAACTTTCCAAGATAGAAGCTTAATATCCATGGAATGCATAGGTTCAAACGGAACCCCTTGAAGAACTTTAAGAACTAAATTTAGGCTCCATGGCGGAGCAACAGGTTTAAATACAGGCTTGATTCTGACCAAAGCCTGACTAAATGCTCGAACGTCTGGGACATCTGCCAGACGTTTGTGTAGAAGAATAGACAAAGCAGATATTTGTCCTTATAAGGAACTAGCTGATAATCCCTTCTCCAAACCTTCTTGGAGAAAAAGACAATATTCTAGGAATCGTAATCTTACTCTACGAGTAACCTTTGGATTCACACCAATAAAGATATTTGCGCCAAATCTTATGATAGATCTTCGTGGTAACAGGCTTTCTAGCCTGAATCAGGGTATCAATGACCCACTTAAAGAAACCACGCTTTGATAGAATCAGGCGTTCAATCTCCAAGCAGTCAGACACAGAGAAATTAGATTTGGATGCGTGAACAGACCTTGGATTAGAAGGTCCTGCCTCATTGGCAGAGTCCATGGTAGAACCGAGGACATGTCCACTAGGTCTGCATACCAAGTCCTGAGACAACCACCAGAGAAGAGAATCTCTGGCCTCCTGGTCCAGATGCAGTTGAGGAGACAAATCTGCATAATCCCCATTCCACTGTTTGAGCATGCATAGATGTAGTGGTCTGAGGTGTAGACGGGCAAAAGGAACTATGTCCATTGCCGCTACCATGAGTCTGATTACCTCCATATACTGAGCCACTGATGGCCGAGGAATGGAATGAATAGCTCGGCAAGTGGTTAAAAGCTTTGATTTTCTGACCGCCATCAAAAATATTTTCATTTCTACCGAGTCTATCAGAGTCCCTAGGAAGGAAACTCTTATAAGAGGGAAGAGAAAACTCTTTTTTTATGTTCACCGTCCACCCGTGAGATCTCAGAAAAGCCAACACAATGTCCGTGTGAGACTTGGATAGCTGGAAAGTTGACGCCTGAAATAAGAGGTCGTCTAGATAAGGCGCCACTGCTATGCCCTGTGGTCGTAGAACCGCCCGAAGGGACCCTAGCACCCTTGTTAAAATTCTGTGAATAGGGATGTGTAGATACACATCCTTCAAGTCCACAGTGGTCATATATTGACCCTCCTGGATCAGAGGTAGAATAGACCGAATAGTCTCCATCTTGAATGATGGAACTTTGAGGAACTTGTTTAGAATGTTGAGATCCAAGATTGATCTGAAAGTTCCGTCTTTTTTGGAAACCACAAACAGGTTTGAGTAAAAACCTAGCCCCTGTTCCTCTTTTGGGACTGGGCGGATAACCCCCATGGTATGTAGGTCTTCTACACAGCGTAAGAACGCCTCTCTCTTTGTCTGTTTACAGACAATCGAGAAATGTGAAAAGTCCCCCTTGGAAGAGAGCCTTTGAATTCCAGAAAATATCCCTGGGACACAATTTAAAAAACCCAGGGATCGTAAACATCTCTTGCCCAAGCCTGAGCGAAGAGAGAGAGTCTGCCCCCTACTAGATCCGGTCCTGGATCGGAGGCTACCCCTTCATGCTGTCTTAGAGGCAGCTGCAGGCTTCTTGGCCTGTTTACCCTTGTTCCAAGCCTGGTTACGTCTCCAGATTGACTTGGATTGGGCAAAATTCCCCTCTTGCTTTGCAGCAGAGGAAGCTGAAGCGGGACCACTTTTGAAATTCCAAAAGGAACGAAAATTATTTTGTTTGGTCTTCATCTTATTTGATCTATCCTGGGGGTGGGCATGACCTTTCCCTCCAGTGATGTCTGAAATAATCTCTTTCAGTTCAGGCCCAAATAGGGTCTTTCCTTTGAAAGGGATGTTCAAAAGTTTAGTTTTAGATGACACATCAGCAGACCAGGATTTAAGCCATAACGCCCTGCGTGCTAAAATGGCAAAACCTGAATTCTTTGCCGCTAATTTAGCCAGTTGAAAAGCTGCATCTGTAATAAAAGAATTAGCCAATTTAAGGGCCTTAATTCTGTCCAAAATTTCTTCTAATGGAGTCTCCATCTGAAGAGCCTCTTCTAGAGCCTCAAACCAGAAAGCAGCTGCAGTAGTTGCAGGAACAATGCACGCAATAGGTTGAAGAAGAAAACCTTGATGAACAAAAATTTTCTTCAGGAGACCCTCTAATTTTTTTATCCACAGGATCTTTGAAAGCACAACTGACTTCAATAGGTATAGTTGTACGCTTAGACAGAGTAGAAATAGCTCCCTCCACCTTAGGAACTGTCTTCCACGAGTCCCGCATGGTGTCAGATATGGGAAACATTTTCTTAAAAACAAGAGGGGGAATGAACGGAATACCTGGTCTATCCCACTCCTTAGCAATAATATTCACAATCCTCTTAGGGACTGGAAAAAAACATCAGTGTAAACAGGAACCTCTAAGTATTTATCCATCTTACACAATTTCTCTGGGACCACTATAGGGTCACAATCATCTAGAGTTGCTAATACCTCCCTGAGCAATAAGCGGAGGTGTTCAAGCTTAAATTTAAAGGCCGTCATATCAGAATCTGTCTGTCTGAGGAAGCGTCTTTCCTGAATCTGAAATTTCTCCCTCAGATAACAAATCCCTCACCCCTACCTCAAAGCATTGTGAGGGCATATCAGATACGGCTACTAAAGCGTCAGACTGCTCAGCATTTTTCCTTAACCCAGAGCTGTCCCGCTTTCCTTGAAAACCAGGCAGTCAGGATAAAACCTCTGTGAGGGTTGTATTCATAACTGTGGCCATGTCTTGTAAAATAAATGAATTTGACGCACTAGAGGTACTTGGCGTCACTTGTGCGGGCGTTACTGGTTGTGACACTTGGGGAGAGCTAGATGCTAAACCCTCATTTACCTCTGACTGAGAATCATCTATTGCTCTATTTTTAAGTGCTAATATATGTTCTTTATAGTTTAGACATATCAGTACAATTGGGACACATTCTAAGAGGGGGTACCACAATGGCTTCCAAACATATTGAACAAGGATTTTCCTTGGTGTCAGACATGTTAAACAGGCTAGTAATGTAACAAGCAAGCTTGGAAAACACTGTAATCAAAGTAAATAACACTTAGAAATAAAACGGTACTGTGCCTTTAAGAGAAAAAAAGCTGCACAAATTCTGCAAAACAGTGTAAAAAAGCAGTAAACATAACGAAATTTTTACAGTAGTATCATATAGCCTTAGTAACTTTGCACAGCTATGCAAATAAACAATTAACCCCTTAATGGCAAAACCGGATTGAAAAAACATCAAAACCAGTAAAAAAGACTTTCAGCACTTTGCCACAGTTCTGCTGTGGCTCCTACCTGCCCTTCAGAACGATTTGTGGGGAAAAAAACTTCTTTTACAGCCCTCAAACACGGCAGGAACCTCTGGAGAAGCAGTTAGAAGTCTCAGAGGAAAAGAAACTGCACAACTGAGACACGAAAATAGGCCCCTCCCACCTCACTCAATGTTTTGAGGCCTAACAGACAAACACTAGAGTGTCTCTAAATTAACCATGTGGGTTAGAAAACTCAAAAACAAGCCACAATGACCCTTTTAGTCCCTTCAAAAAAAACGTTATAATTGCATCATTCACTGAATAAACAAAAACGTTTTTTCCGAACAGTGTCACCAGTAACTAATGAGCCCTTCATGCAAGCTGAAATTCCTATCCAAGTGTCTGAATAGAGCTTACCCTTCCCTCATGGGGATATTGCCAGCCTTGTCTAGAAAAAAATAGACTGAACATACCTTAATGCAGTTTAGCCTGCAAACTGTTCCCCCAACTGAAGTTTTCCTGTACTCTTCAGCCCTTGTGAGAACAGCAGTGGATCTTAGTTACAAAATGCTAAGATCATCATCCCTTTTCTGCCAGAGAGTAAATAGTACACACCGGTACCATTTAAAAATAACAAACTTTTGCTTGAGAAAATAAAAACCATTTTTGTCACCACACTCCTCTTTGCCCTTCCTAGCAGTTAAGCAGGCAGAGAGAATGACTAGGGAGGTGGAGCTAAGGGGGGAGCTATATAGGCAGCTCTGCTGTGGGTGCTCTCTCTGCCACTTTCTGTAGGGGAGGAGAATATCCCACAAGTAAGGATGAATCCGTGGACTCGATACATCTTACAAGAGAAAAGAGGATTAGTGTAATAGAGTGTTAATCAACGTAGAAATGCAGGCCAAAATGGGGGGCGGAGGAAGCAAGTAAAA
This sequence comes from Bombina bombina, assembly GCF_027579735.1. Classification (NCBI taxonomy): domain Eukaryota; kingdom Metazoa; phylum Chordata; class Amphibia; order Anura; family Bombinatoridae; genus Bombina; species Bombina bombina. The sequence goes on along the minus strand of NC_069505.1, from coordinate 486,886,180 downwards.
GAATTGTCCGTAAATAAGTATATATATCGATTACAGGTCAGATTGGGAAAAAAACATGAATTAAACTGCACTTTATTTTTAGTGATAAACAATATGAGAATGAGCGATAGCATAGACTTTACATCCACTTTAAGTTACTGAAAAACAATTGAGGCAAACAGGGTGGTGATTTCCTTTAATAATGTTAAGATTGTCTGATATAATTACAAGACATTTCTCTTGGGTTGCTACAGAATAACATAAGGCATTTACTGTCCCTTTAAAGGGTAAATCTCTTCCGTATTGCTGCCCTCTAAATCACCCTTTGTAATGCCGATGACCCCTGGTTGAAAAAAGACCGAAGTCCATCAAGTTCAACCTATACAAATCTAATATACTTACAACCTCCAGTTAAACTTAAATAATCCCACTAAAAGGTGACCCATTTAATACTAGCAATCATATCTATGAATTTTGTTTATAGACAATTTTAAAATTGCATGCTCTTTTTTAATCATGAAAGAAAAAAACTTGGGTTTCATGTTAAATCCTTTCACAAAAAAAAAAATACAAATCACAGAACCAATAATTATATTATTATTTCATGTTGAAGGTGATATTTTGCTTTATGAAATTAAAAATGTCTTTGATAATGTCATATGACGTCTTTAGTGATATAATCCGTCATGACACAAAAATATCTGCTGATTTTGAGAAATATTACGATTTTTAGATGTAAACAAAGATGAAACAAAGATGCCAACCAAAAAAATTAGGAAAAAGAGAAATTGTATATAGACATATGTAAAATAATCAGAAGCCAATTAAACACAGTAACAAAAAGGAACAAGAAACTGGGAATTATTATTCCAGTTGATTTGAAGCTTGGTAAACAATGCAGAAGCTCAGCAGGAAAGGTCAGTAGGATACTTGATTGTATAGAAAGAGGTATTAGCAGCAGAACAAAATGGCCTGATCTTGTCTGTACAGTGAGGTCTCTCAATGAGATGTTTATTTTGCTTTGTAGGGTACTGGATACTTGGCAATTACATTAAAGCTATAAAAAAAAAAAAAAATCCCAAAGATTGAGTCATTTCTCCCCATGACGGCAAGTTTTTGAACATTGGACCCAAAAGTGAGATTTGTATGCCACTTTCCAGATGACTAGTTAAGCCTCATCTTATATATTGTAATCAAATCTGAAAAGGCCATATCTCTAGGATATAAATAATTAGAAACAGTTGACAGAAGGGCTACTAAAATGGTACATGGTCCAGCCCTTAAAGGGAGATGAAACCCAAAATGTTTATTTTGTGATTCAAACAGATCATACCAAGTTTCCAATTTGCATCTATTATCGAATTTTCTTTGTTCTTGTGTCATTCTTTGTTGAAGAGATATCTAGATAGGTAGTGTATAAAACACTATATGGCAGGAAATAGTGCTGCAACATAGTGCTGTTGCAAATGGATAATATTCTTGGAAAACTGCTGCTATATAGTGCTGCAGATACGTGCACACTCCTGAGTGCAACCTTCCTGCTTTTCAACAATTGATATCAAGAGAACTATGAAAATTTGATAATTGAAATAAATGCTACAAGTGCTACAGGATTGGATCTTGAGGGACATTGATTTCAACCAATCAATGTACTCTCCAAATGGATATGGCGGTATAGTATAGATAGGAGGGTAAGTGTCAATAGATAGAAAAAGTAAAGGGGGAGGCTGCTGTGCTATGCTAAAGGAACAAGTCTAATTGACGTCTGGCAAATAAATGTGTTAACCCGGTAAGAAATGGTCTGCATGGCGCGCTATAGAAATTTATTTGTGTAAGCCTCACTGGGTCATATCAGGTCTAGCCCGTGGCGCAAAGTAAAGGGGGTCAGTGGCAGTAATTTGAGTGCAGTGTTTTGTAACATGGCACAAGGGGTTGATCCTGTTAACCCAAATTCAAGTCAGTGCTACTTTTGTCGTCAGGATTAATCTGTTGTATCTTTATGCTTTTTTCACATCCATGTGTTGCTAAATCATGCAACCTTAAACGGACACTAAACCAAATGTTTTCCTTCATGATTAAGTGCAGGGGTGCCCACACTTTTTTGTGTTGGGATCTACTTTTCAAATGACCAGCTCAACGAGATCTACCCACTAAAAATGGGCCGGCTCCTAAGCTTACATTCCTGCTTCTTCAAATAAAGATACGAAGAGAATGAAGAAAAATTGATAATAGGAATAAATTAGAAAGTTCTTTAAAATTGCTGCTTTAACTGAATCATGATAAAAAATGTGTGTTTCATATCCCTTTAAAGGGACACTGAACCCAATTTTTTTCTTTCATGATTTAGATAGAGCATGACATTTTAAGCAACTTTCTAATTTACTCCTATTGTTAATTTTTCTTTGTTCTCTTGCTATCTTTATTTAAAAAGCAGGAATGTGGTGCATAGGAGCTGGCCCATTTTTGGTTGAGAACCTGGGTTATGCTTGCTTATTGGTGGGTAAATGTAATCCTCCAATAAACAAGAGCTATCCATGGTGCTGAACTTAAAATGGGCTGGCTGCTAAGAAATACATTCCTGCTTTTAAAATAAAGATAGCAAGAGAACAAAGAAAAATTAACAATAGGAGTAAATTAGAAAGTTGCTTAAAATGTCATGCTCTATCTGAATCATGAAAGAAAACATTTTGGGTTCAGTGTCCCTTTAAAGGGATATGAAACACACATTTTTTATCATGATTCAGTTAAAGCAGCAATTTTAAAGAACTTTCTAATTTATTCCTATTATCAATTTTTCTTCATTCTCTTCGTATCTTTATTTGAAGAAGCAGGAATGTAAGCTTAGGAGCCGGCCCATTTTTAGTGGGTAGATCTCGTTGAGCTGGTCATTTGAAAAGTAGATCCCAACACAAAAAAGTGTGGGCACCCCTGCACTTAATCATGAAGGAAAACATTTGGTTTCATGTCTCTTTAATAGAAATAGCTCATAAATGATTGGCAAAAACTTAAAGGGACGTGAAACCCAAAATTATTCTTTCATGATTTAGGTAGAACGTACAATGTTAAACAATTTACTTCTATTATCACATTTACTTCATTCTCTTGGTATCATTTGTTGAAGGAGCATCAATATACTACTGGTTTCTAACTAAACACATGGATAAGCCAATGAGAATCGGTCTATATATGCAGCCACCAATCAGCAGCTAGATAAACCCTTCAACAAAAGGGTAACAAGAGAAGGAAGCAAATTAAATACAAGAAGTAAATTAGAAAGTTGTTTCAAACTGTATGCTCTGTCTAAATCATGAATGTCTAATTATAACTTTACTGACCATTTACAAAGCATATAAGGTGAAATATTTTTAGCTTCATTTGCAGCTTTGTGGAGCAGGCAACAGCAAATTTAAAAGGGACAGTATACTGTAAAACTGTTTTTATATTAATGTATTTTCAATGACTTGTGATACCAGCTGCAGAGTATAAAATGTATGAGAAACTGCATTTTCACGTTTATTTGTGTATATGAAATAGCTGGTTTTGTGCTTTGATACCACAGCCTATTAAATGGGTTGAGCTTCAGGTAATATCAGATCTCATTATGTTATCACTTTGTGTACACACACTTGCTTCCTTATCTTATATTTGTCTGTAAACCAAAGCTGAATATGTAAAGAGAACAATGGAAAAACATAATTTATGTAAGAACTTACCTGATAAATTCATTTCTTTCATATTAACAAGAGTCCATGAGCTAGTGACGTATGGGATATACATTCCTACCAGGAGGGGCAAAGTTTCCCAAACCTTAAAATGCCTATAAATACACCCCTCACCACACCCACAAATCAGTTTAACGAATAGCCAAGAAGTGGGGTGATAAGAAAAAAAGTGCGAAGCATATAAAATAAGGAATTGGAATAATTGTGCTTTATACAAAAAAATCATAACCACCACAAAAAAGGGTGGGCCTCATGGACTCTTGTTAATATGAAAGAAATGAATTTATCAGGTAAGTTCTTACATAAATTATGTTTTCTTTCATGTAATTAACAAGAGTCCATGAGCTAGTGACGTATGGGATAATGACTACCCAAGATGTGGATCTTTCCACACAAGAGTCACTAGAGAGGGAGGGATAAAATAAAGACAGCCAATTCCTGCTGAAAATAATCCACACCCAAAATAAAGTTTAACAAAAAACATAAGCAGAAGATTCAAACTGAAACCGCTGCCTGAAGAACTTTTCTACCAAAAACTGCTTCAGAAGAAGAAAATACATCAAAATGGTAGAATTTAGTAAAAGTATGCAAAGAGGACCAAGTT